>NW_024385101.1:0-10444 GCF_016835505.1 Polypterus senegalus
ATATAAGTATTTGCTTGTATTAGATTTTAAAGTCTATTATATATTGATTAAATGTTCTATACAAGCTTCAATAGCTAACATTACAGAGACTATGACGCATTGGACATCTCTGCTTGAATTTACCAGAAGGCACATGGGAGACTCTGACATCAACTAGAAGATGATTTTATGGCTTGATGAGGCAACAATTGAGCTTTCAGGCCATCAGAATAAACACCAGGATTGGCATAAGCCAGGCACTGAAGCACACCATCGCCACCATGAAGCATGTAGGGGGCAGCATCAGAATCTGGGGATGTTTCTCTGCAGCAGACCCAAGTGGCCATGTCAGAGTCCAGATCTCAAGTCACTTGACCACTCGTGGCTGGAACTGAAAGACTGTTCACTCCCAATCTCCATGACACCTGATAAAGTCTGAGCAGTTTTGTGAAAGTGAATGGAGGGGAAATGTGCAAAAGAGACAGAGAGAGCCATGCACATAGAACCAACACTGTCATGGTGGCCAAGGGGGCATCTACTAAATACGGTCTTGAAGGGCATAAACACTGACACCATCACCGATTCTGTGTTTTAGATTGGTCATGAATTTAGATCACCTTGCAGAGATCTGTTTTCACTTTGACTTGAAAGCGTATTTGTTGTTGATCAGTGTCCATAAAGGCAATTTTAATTGAATTTTCTTTAAAGTGTAAAAACTTCCAAGGTATTGAAGTCACCAAAAATATACCTGAAACACCACATCACTTTATCCAAGAGTGGGAGGACTGTGAAAGAATAATTTTAGGGTAACATAGCTTTCATTTTAAAGAAATAGCAAAAAGGGTTAATGAATGTCAGAAACCTTTGCGGGCATGACAGGAGGCCAGCTAGGGGTCAAGTGAATAACAGAATGTGCTGAAAGATGACTAAGGAATCAGATGTTCCTCAAACAATCAGAATGGACAATTGTTATATGCACAGAAAGTTCAAGGATGGTAGCTCAACTCAAAAGGTACAAGAACCACCAGAATATAATATACAGTAATAAATATACTTTTATTTTTATAAGTTGTTTGGGTGTAAACCAATCAGAGTAAAATGTCATGATTGATTGACATCCATCCATCCATTTTCTAACCTGCTGAATCCGAATACAGGGTCACGGGGGTCTGCTGGAGCCAATCCTAGCCAACACAGGGCACAAGGCAGGAACCAATCCTGGGCAGGGTGCCAACCCACCGCAGGACACACACAAACACACCAAGCACACACTAGGGCCAATTTAGAATCGCCAATCCACCTAACCTGCATGTCTTTGGATTGTGGGAGGAAACCGGAGCGCCGGAGGAAACCCACACAGACACGGGGAGAACATGCAAACTCCATGCAGGGAGGACCCGGGAAGCGAACCCAGGTCTCCAAACTGGGAGGCAGCAGCACTAACACTGCGCCACCGTGCCGCCCTGATTGATTGACACTGTATGTAAATTCAGTAGTTTATAAAATGAACTTCTATTCTTTGTTTCTGTGATCATCTGACCAGGCAGTAACAGACTGCTTTTGATGAACGCTCCCTCTAAGGCATTTTGCCAAGGAGTAATTAAAAGATACAAAGTGTCCTGCCTGATTACTGATTTGTCCTGTTAGAGGAGGTTTCTTTCTTTAATATTAAAGAGGTTACATTTCTACAACAGGACAGAACAGAAAATTTGGCGGTGCAGGAGGCAGCGTGAAATGAACAAGGTGGGTGGTTTGGATCACCAAAATAACTCTGAGTGGACAGAAAGATCACAGATTTCAAAAATGCAAAGTTAATGCAGCAAATAAAATATGTAAAGCGTGACATATCTCCTAGGATAGAGAAGTTCATTCTCTCAAAGTCAGAATACAAGATAAGGGCACAAGTTAAGGAAGTCAAACAGACATTATTAAGCAATTAATTTTTATTCTGCACAAACCTTATCATAGAGCACAGCATCTCAAGTTAAGAATACAATGAAAATCAACACAACAAAACAGGGCGATACAAGATCATTTGTGAGATGGGCGACTAGAACAAATCTACAAAAATATTAATACAGTATATAGTGAAAGATAAAATAAACACTACTGAAGATCAAAATATAACCAGTATTAAAATTACAGAGTTCAGCACCTGAGACATCAATATGAATAGAATTAAAATAATCAAGTTACAGAGTAGAAGGAAAAATGTCACTGCTTAAAAAGTCAAATCATCAGTAGTTGGCATAAGAGAGTCCAGAAGTGATAAAACTTGTGTTAAGACTCATATATTAATAATACAGAATAGACGTCATGTCATGTGGTGGTAAATACTCTTCACAATGGCAGCTCTGATTCGAATAAATGTACAGTGATGTTCAAGTTTTCCAGATGTTCTCCTTTATGTGTATTTGTCACAATGAATGGCTGCAGATCTTTACACAAAATGTAATATTAGATGACAGTAATCAGAGTAAACGTGTAACATTATTTATAAGTTGCTTCCTAAGATATTGAAGTAATAAAGTTTACCCAACAGCTGTATCGTCGTGTGCCTGGTGAATTGTCTCTTTAGTGACTTCTGCAAAGATACCTGAAAACAAGACACAGCCAGCGTTACTGAATCTAAACCTCACCATATGTTGTCACTTATCTTGACAGTGTCATTGTCACCCTAAGGTTTCTTGAAGAACACGGAGTATTGAGATCGAAGGAAATCTCAGAAGAGATAAAGAAAAATGTGAGTGAAATCAGGAAAGCTTTAGCCATTGTCAAGACTCTGTGACTCCACTACACCACAGTGACAGCCATCATCTCCAAACGTAAAAACATTCAGAAAACAGCAACATCTTCCTAGAAGAAGCTGGTCTGCAAAATGTCCCCGAGTCAGAAGTCACAGAGGATTCCAGAAGAAACATCCAAAGACCCTCAGGCCTGTCTACCCTCCTCTAAGGTCAGAGTTCATGACTCTGTGGTGTGAGAGATGAAGAGTAAAAGCAGGACTCATAGGAGAGCAGAAAGACAAAACAACTCTGCTATCCAAGAGCAGCTTTGGTGCTCGTCTCATAACTGCACAGAGTCACCTTGATCATCTTCACGTCTCTTCTAATAAAGACAGACAAGAACTTTGTGGATGGCACAGGACCCTCTAGGTCTGGTGTAAAACTAACAGCAACAATCAATAAAAGTTTCATACCTACAATAAAACATGGGACTGGTAGTGTGATGAAGAGGGGGGCTTTGCTGCTGCCTCAGTGTGTGAAGACTTGCCATTTTGACCATTCTTTAGGAGAACGGCCAGTCCTCTGTCTATGACCTGAAGCCCAGGTGTGGCTGGATGACACAGCAGATCAACGCTCCACCACAAAAAAGAAAACCTACAGCTGAATGGCGCAGAGGACACAGAGAGTTTCAGAGCCTCATCAAACTGCTAACGTGTACTAACAGACGTGCTGAAATGAAGAGTTTATACTCACAATACTCTGAATGTATCTGAATGAAAGCAAAGACCAGCGGGCTCTCACTCCTCAACAGTAACGTGAAAGTCTGATCTCAAACTATAAATTACAGAGTGTTTAGTTCTTATCACTGGTGCTAAAGTTGCAGCAACCAAGTACTGAAACTCTGGGGACAATGACACCTTCACATCAGTCACAGAGATGTTGGATAAGAACTTTGATCACTAAATAAACAAAGCAGTGATTTAAAAACTGTATTATGTGTTTCCTCAGGTTTCCTTTTTCTAATATTGCATTTTTGTAAAGGTTGGAGGCCATGCCTTGTGTAAAACACGAAAAAGCAGAAAATACTAGGAAGGGGGTAAATACTTTTTCACATCACTTAAGACAAACACTCGCTGGTAACGTATCTTCATTTTACTAAATGCTGAAATGACTTACATGCGTTGCTTGTTAAACAAATACAAAATCATTTAATAAAAATCAGGAACTGTGCATTTTCTTCTCATATGTAAATGAAGCTTTATCATTTCATCTGTTATCTGTTATCTATGACCACCTTGTGCAGTTCAGGGTCCGGGGGTCTATTCAGTCAGAACTAGGAAGAAGCCACAGAGCAACACTGAGATTACAAGAAGATGGCAGCTTTCATTTCAAGTATGTTGTCACTCACTACCTCTGTCACCTACATGACTAAGTGAGGTGACCTTCTGGACTCAGCTCAGACTAGCGGCTCTGTGATTTACTGATGAAGTGATCCTTATGACTCCTGAAGACAGCGGCTCTGGCAGGTGGCTGGAACTCTTAATAGCAGTTTAGATATGAAGTGGAAATGCAGCGGACTTACAGATCCATCGATTAAAAGTTTCACACCGTACTTTATAATCCAGGTTTGCTTCCATCCGTGTCAACAAACAGTTTTCTTTGTAGTCATCACTGGCTCTGAAACACAAGAGGAGCTGTCAGGTTTTCTCCTGATCTGACTGACCTTGTCGGCTCACATACATCACCTGAGTTCAGACACATCACTGATGAAAGGCCACCAGTCTGTGCAGCAAAGAGGACTGTCAGTCAGTCGTGTGGCTCATAAACTGAGCTTTCCACACTAACTGGACATGGACAGTCTGAGGCAGGACTTAGCCATGGTGGATGAATTAAACAAAATTATAAAGAACACACCTAATAGAAACCACACACCTCAGCCAGGTGTTGAAGTTCAGAAATGACATTCTCACTTATTTACTTGTACTTTGGTTTTCTGCACTATATAGCGTTTGTTATTTGTAACATATTTCATTATTGTGTTCAGACCTCTGTGACACAACATTCATGGCTACATGTGTAAGGCCAGCATTACTGGCAGGATTAGGGAAAGGAGTCGGTAAACGTGAAGTCAGCAGTCACCGGCCATATTTATTTATACAAAAAATGCTTTGTTATTCAATAATGTCAGAAAGGCACAAATTATTCTGATGTCCATTCATCTCTTTTATGTTATCAAATAAGACAGCAAACAGTTTGTTTGTCTATTCTAATGACAGTAAAGTGCCATCTGTAGGTAAGCCCCCTTCTACTCCTACCTAATTCAGTTTTGTAGCTCATTCAGTCAAAGTGAGACGTCTAGGACTAAAAGGAGTCTTCTTACCCAATGTATTTTATAGGCTCAATGACCTTCCTGGTAGTCTTCTCTTCTTTACTGAGGTCATATTGGCCAATCCAAAAATGTGCCTCTTTTAGTCCGTGATGAAAGCTTTACTTTTTAAAGTCCTGATAAGAAAACATGAAATGAAGAAGTTGATGTACAACTGAACTTGCATGTGTCTGTATTGTATTGAAATGTCTTCTCTTATTCACAATCAATCAAAAGATTAAAATAAAACACATTTTATCTCCTATTTTGCTTTAACATATACTGGCCTAAGTCTCCCCATATAAATGAAACGAACAGACAAACAAAACTCTCATTGTGTCACCTGCTTTGATAATAAACAGAGCTATGGTGTCACTTCTTGTGTCACATGAGCAGATGGCAGTGATGTCCAACACAAATAATGTGTCAGTGTGCTAACAGAGATACTGGATACTAAATACGACATCCCTGGGGGAAATTTCACAAAAATCGCAGGCCCCCAATGGATATCAACCAATGACAGAATCTGCAGACATTTGTATTGATTTGGGTCTTAACAGGGGCCTGTCACCTCAGAAGTTCAGTTCAGTGACATTCGGTGATTTATTTGGAGCGATGTAATGGTCACATGGTGATTTTTCACGAAATAATGATGAGCAAATCTTCAATTGCTTTACATTCTGATTGTCTAGCGCATCACCAGTGACCCTTTTGTCCATTACGTATATCCCACTTATCCAACCAAAAACCAGAAATGCATGTAAACGTAATGCAGAAATGGTAACTCGAAGAGCTCCTGCAGCCAAGGCAGAAGAAACAGCAGTCTAGGATTCACAGCACTTCTGATGACGCCAGTTGTAGCGAATGGAGAAAGATGGAAAGAGACCTCTGACAGAATCTTTACTTTCTCACATACGTATTTGGCACAAAACAAAAGGTCATTGAGACTTCATATAAAATGACAGTCGCCCACCCTGGGCCTTTGAAATGCGTTGACAGACTCTCCAGATCAATTGGAGGAATCTCCTAAAGAAAGACATTCCCTCTTTAATAACATAATGACTTGAATCGACTTCAGCTTAGGGTTTCTGGGATTGTTGTTCTGATGCACTTTTAAAGTTTTTTTTCCTGACAGTTTAACTTACATTATGTAGTTTTAGAAGACAGTTAAATTAAATCCACCCGCATAAATGACATACCTGCTCCGCTAAGCTTTCTATATTCACTAGTTGTCCACCCTTTGTCAGGCACCAATCACGGCTCTTATTCCAGGTCAGTTCCTTAGTGGAGATGAAGTAACACTTGGAACCGAAGGGGATCCAGCCCACTTTACATATTGGGCAAGTGTATTCTGTGGAAAACGAAACAAAGGAGCAAATGAAAAATGAGGGATTAGATGACCAAGGAGCCCACCGTCAACTCGTCCATTAGCAAAGCACTTACCGTGAGATGTGTTTGTGACATCACAGTAGTATTCCTGCAGTTTACTGAACTCTTTGGCCAGTTCTTCATGCTTCTTATTCAGAGCTGCATTCTGAGATTGCAGGGTATCTCGACTTTTCTGTAGATAACTGGTGTTTCTTTCGTATTGGGACTGCAGGATAGCATGAGCCGCCAACAGAGCACTGATGTTACTGGTCAAGTTGTAATTTGCAATTCTTAACTCTTCCAGTTCTTGCTCCTTGCGATTTGTTGTTACGCCATCTGAGGAAAACAAGTCATTTCATACAATCAGTAATCCAAAATTAAAATATCTCTCAGGCTTGAGTTAAAAAATGCAATCAGTTTTGCAATGAAAAAGAATTACAGTACTTGACATGTTTTCTGTTCATTTTACTCCATTAGTTTGTAACAACGGATCAAAGATTGCACCTTACTAGTTTTTGAAACAGGAACTCTGTTTTCCAACTGGTTTCTTTACTTTTTTTAATTATCTTAATACAGGTATGTAAAAGGTCAGATACACTTTTTTTGTTAACTTGTATCAAGTCTCAACATTCGGAGCTCTCACCTGACTTCAGACAGTCCACATGACCTCCTAGTAGATCGTCACAACATTTTCAGCGACAACGCAATGTGCAGCAGCAATTATAGAGACAAAGAACTGTTGAAGTGAAGTCAGTGGACAGCAGGCTCAAACTAAATAATGCACTGGCGAGAGCACATCTGGAGTGCTGTGTGCAGTTCTGGTCACCGCAGTACAAGAAAGACATAGCAGTACATGAAGCTGTGCAGAGGAGAGCAACCAGGTGCATCATGGGACTGAAGGACATGTTATAGTGTGAAAGACTCAGAAAATTAAACCTGTTTAGTCTGAGCAGAGGGCATCATGTGAAGACCTCATCTGGGTTTGTAAAATCCTCAAAGTCATTGATAAAGTAAATCCAATAGAATTCAGAAGAGTGAATCACATACACGAGGACATCGGGGGAAATTAAGGGGAAGTGCACTTAAAACTGAAGCCAGGAAGTTCTTCTTTACACAAAGAGTTGTGGGACTCGGAAACAAACTACAGAGACATGAAATTGGAGCAGAAACCTGAAAAACCTTTAAGAAAAATATGGATGAGAGGTTGGAACAGCTTAGATATTTAATGCAAGACCAACGCATAGCATCACAGAAATAAAAAGTATACTTCATATAAGAGTAGTTTCAGATATTACATTGGGATTATCAATTATGGGACATAATACAGCATTGTAGCTGTTAGCTAATTGCCATGAAGATGGACGGGCTGGATGCCTGATTGACAAGTGATCTGACACACAGAGACACAGGCTCTGCACTTCACAAGTATCAGGAAGGTCTTCACTTCATCCATCAAGGCTGGGAAGACTTAGAATGAAGAGGACCATATACAGTGCATCCAAAAAGTATTCACAGCGCATCACTTTTTCCACATTTTGTTATGTTACAGCCTTATTCCAAAATTGATTAAATTCATTTTTTTCTTCAGAATTCTACACACAACACCCCATAATGACAACGTGAAAAAAGTTTACTTGAGGTTTTTGCAAATTTATTAAAAATAAATAAACTGAGAAATCCCATGTCCATAAGTATTCACATCCTTTGCTCAATACTTTGTCGATGCACCTTTGGCAGCAATTCCAGCCTCAAGTCTTTTTGAATATGATGCCACAAGCTTGGCACACCTATCCTTGGCCAGTTTGGCCCATTCCTCTTTGCAGCACCTCTCAAGCTCCATCAGGTTGGATGGGAAGCGTCAGTGCACAGCCATTTTAAGATCTCTCCTGAGATTTTCAATCAGATTCAAGTCTGGGCTCTGGCTGGGCCACTCAAGGACATTCACAGAGTTGTCCTGAAGCCACTCCTTTGATATCTTGGCTGTGTGCTTAGGGTCGTTGTCCTGCTGAAAGATGAACCGTCGCCCCAGTCTGAGGTCAAGAGCGCTCTGGAGCAGGTTTTCATCCAGGATGTCTCTGTACATTGCTGCAGTCATCTTTCCCTTTATCCTGAGTAGTCTCCCAGTTACTGCCCCCCACAGCATGATGCTGCCACCACCATGCTTCACTGTAGGGATGGTATTGGCCTGGTGATGAGCAGTGCCTGGATTCCTCCAAACGTGACGCCTGACATTTACACCAAAGAGTTCAGTCTTTGTCTCATCAGACCAGAGAATTTTGTTTCTCATGGTCTGAGAGTCCATTAGGTGCCTTTTGGCAAACTCCAGACGGGCTGCCATGTGCCTTTTACTAAGGAGTGGCTTCCGTCTGGCCACTCTACCATACAAGCGTGATTGGTGGATTGCTGCAGAGATGGTTGTCCTTCTGGAAAGTTCTCCTCACTCCACAGAGGACCTCTGGAGCTCTGCCACAGTGACCATCTGGTTCTTGGTCACCTCCCTGACTAAGGCCCTTCTCACCCGATCGCTCAGTTTAGATGGCCGGCCAGCTCTAGGAAGAGTCCTGGTGGTTTTGAACTTCTTCCACTTATGGATGATGGAGGCAACTGTGCTCATTGGGACCTTCAAAGCAGCAGAAGTTTTTCTGTAACCTTCCCAGATTTGTGCCTCGAGACAATCCTGTCTCGGAGGTCTACAGACAATTCCTTTGACTTCATGCTTGGTTTGTGCTCTGACATGAACTGTCAACTGTGGGACCTTCTATAGACAGGTGTGTGCCTTTCCAAATCATGTCCAGTCAACTGAATTGACCACAGGTGGACTCCAATTAAACATCTCAAGGATGATCAGGGGAAACAGGATGCATCTGAGCTCAATTTGGAGCTTCATGGCAAAGGTTGTGAATACTTATGGACATGTGCTTTCTCAGTTTTTTTTATTTTTAATAAATTTGCAAAAACCTCAAGTAAACTTTTTTCACGTTGTCTTTATGGGGTGTTGTGTGTAGAATTCTGAGGAAAAAAATGAATTTAATCCATTTTGGAATAAGGCTGTAACATAACAAAATGTGGAAAAAGTGATGAAGCGCTGGGAATACTTTCCGGATGCACTGTAAACAGGAGTCCCAGACAGAAGGTGAGGATGACTTTTGGTGGATCGCTGGGAGACAGGATGTCAGTATGAAGGAAGATCAGCGATCCTAGCTGTGCTATACGATGGGGACAGCACAAGAGGAGCAGCTCGTAAGAGTGGGAATGTGCAGTTATAAAAGTTAGGCTTCCTGAGATATGGGGGGAGATTATTACTTTAACAAATCCGTTATTGGGCTTAACTGCTGATTATGATGTGTGTTAGTCTCTACATCTTAGTATTTATAACAGCATATTTAAAATAAGAGTGGTTTTAAATATTAGCTGGTCATACGCACATGCTTTATAACTACAACAACATTTATTTATATAGCACATTTTCATACAAAAAAATGTAGCTCATAGTGCTTTACATAATAAAGAGTTAGCATTAGCTAACTAGAGTTAGCATTAGTTAGTTATTAAAATAACTAGTTTATGAAGATTTACACTACGGTTAAAATGTAGAAATGGTAAAATATCTTTGCCATTAATGTCATTCCCAGGTTAAATTATGATATTAGGAGCCACATATGCTTGTCAGAGGATCATCTTCCAGGTTGGTCGGAGGTAAGCGATACCACTGCAGGGCAAGAGGGGGTACAGTCACTAACATTATTATCTGTTTTGTCACCCACTGAAGTAAGAAGACACCCCCTGAGGGTAATTGATGCTAGCCCCTAATGGCCGGAGGACTATAAAAGAGTGGACACCCCAGAGAATGGTGACTCATATCTGATCAGAACTGTGATCAGCACGGAGCTCCCAAAGACGACCCACACTACTGAGGTGATTTTCATTATAGAAGTCAAGAAGGCTCTCCTTTCTTTAGCTTGCATTATCTGTATATTTTATCGAATATTCTTTTTGTTTTGGATTA
>NW_024385102.1:0-7241 GCF_016835505.1 Polypterus senegalus
CCCAGCGCTGTAGCAGAAACCCCTGAGATTTTATCGTACACCATTTCAAAATTTTCGAACCTTAAGCTTTTCATTGTAAAAAAGAGAGCTAAAATCAACCACAAGCTGCAGTCTCCTAACCCCTCAGCCATTCATGCCACACCTCAGATTAGAATGACACCAGTCTCAAAGAACGATACACCTCTAAGCAAGCAATAAAAAGGAAAAATAGGAAGAAAAACGAAAGGGTGGATTGGGAAAGGAGCAAGGGTGCAAAAGGTAAATATAAATTAACATAAAACACCCGAGTGGACAAACCATGGGAATCCACGGAGCTAATTTCATAACATGGAGGCAAGGTGTTGGTTTTGGTTGTGGAGGATGAGGGGAAAGGTTTAAAATGTACTTTATGTCACAAATGTCAGAATGCTATACCACAATGCTCTTCACCTCAGCATGACAAAAGGGGTGCTGGGGGCACTTCAGATGGGCCAGGGCCTTCAACATCCCCAGGTGACCAAATGCTTCCGTGGTCCTGAAAAATGTTCAAGCAGCAGTCCATAGGGTGGCCAAGAGGGACAAGCAGGGCGAGCAGAGCTCAGTGTCAACAAAAAATCACAAAAGTGATATCCCATCGCTGCCACCATTGCCATTACGATAATAACCAAAAAAAATGAAGTTAAAAAGCAAATGGTCAAGCAACTTTAATTCTTGGGTTTTTTTTTTTTTCCAAGGATGGATTCTCATTCCGCTTTAATTTTCTTCGTGTGGCTACTCTGCAATTCCATGCATTAAATTCTTACCCCCTACAAGTCATCTTCACAGCGCCTGTTGTTCTGCTGGCTGGGGCTGCAAAGAGGTCAGGAAGGGTGCAGAGGAGACTGAGGGGTGGGGGTGGTGAGTGAGGTGGAGACTGCTGGGAAGGCTGGCATGAGAGGCCTGGGCTGAAAGGGACGACCCAGCGGTGGGAAGTGGGACGAAGAAGGAGAGGATAGCTGGGGCGGACACCAGAGTGGTGGGGGCGGTAGGAACCCCGACGGCCTGTGATGGGCTGATTGTAGAAGAAGAACGGGCACTGCTGAATGAAGAGCTCAATGATTGTCTGGTAGGTCGCGTAGCCCGTAGGGCATCCATGGTCGTGAAGTCCGGCCTCATAAGCGCGCCAAAAGCAAATGGACAGGTTTATCGCTGGTCATCAGGTTGACTTTGCTGTTCTGGCCAACTCTGCGAAGAAAATGTTGGAAGATGTCATTTAGGATGGGTGAGCGTGAACATGTGCAAGCTAAGGAAAAGATGCCATACACATTTTCACTCACAATATCTGACAGCAGGGTTGTGAACTTCAGACTTTACAACCTGACACTGCAATGCAAACCCCAAATAAGGCCCTGCCACATTACATGACCTTCCAGCAGTTTTCAGTTGAATACTTTATTTAAATAATCTTAGCAAATTGGAAGCAGTGTATATCATGTAGTCTGATACCTCACCCAATTCATTCAGACCAGTCTACTGACTCACTGCTTTGATTTTGTCTTAAGTCACTAGGAGGAATAAGGAAAGCAAATATTTTAGACCTTGTAAACAGAGAGAAGTTTGTCTGTCTGATATCTTGTGTTTTATGATCCATGACAGAACGGAAAAAAAAAAAAAGGGCTCAACTCAACGCCTTAAATTCATACACCATTGGTGTAGTCAAGGAGAACATTATTTAATGGTTGTAAGAAAAGGAGGCGTGCACAACACTTTCAAAATGTGAAACTGGGCTGGAAAGTTGTGACGGAGTTGTTACCAGTTGTTATGTAATATGACATCCTCAGATGACTGCCACTGAAGTTGTCAAGTTTGATATCCTCTCCGACTAGAAATCATGTAAAGTCCCACCAGCTTTAGACAAACTGGAAATTCAACATTTTGGTGCGTAGTTTACGTTGCTTCACTTTTCTGTGCAGCACACTGAGATGGAGTGCTCAAAGAGGCAGAAGCAGGACACAGAGTCCTCAGTTCCCAAACACATTCCACACCACCAACTTCCCAAAGTGCACCTCAATACTTACTTGTTTAAGTGGGTGATTACATATTTAAAGACATCTAGTTCTCCTTGGGAAATTTCCTCAGGACGTCCTTGAGCTGTATGGAGTTTCTGCTCCGTCATTGATTTCTGTAAAGATAGACAAACAGGGTCATATATGCATGTAATTTGTAATTGTCTGATTTCAACATTTGAAACTCTGTAAAGGAAGAACATATATGTACATCTCTAGGCTTAAGGGGCAGGTCCTAATGTGACAGACTCAAGAGAATGAAACCGGTTTAGTCTCGCGGCACAGAAGGCTGCATGGGAACCTAATCCAGGTCTTCCAGATTCCAAAGGCATCGATAATGCAGATCCAGCAGGCACTGCTCCACTAAATGGTGAATCCTGTACTTGATGACACCGGTGGAAATGGAAGTGCATTTAGGACTGTAGTCAGGAAGCACTTCTTTTCACAAACTACTGAGACATGGAGCTGAACCAAAAACCTTGACAACCTTTAAGGAGGATCTGGATGAGATATGAGAGAGCTTAGCCATTAACTAAACAAATGAGATTGATGGACTCAATGGTCTCCTGTTGTTTGTCAAACTCTTATCTTCTTAAATAAAACACCTTAAAACTGCAGGCAATTGACCATCTTGAGCAACTGACAGATGCAAAAATAATAAATATGTATGATAAAATAGCAGCTGACAGCAAACAACAGATAAGGGAAAAAAAGATAACTAATAATCAATAATGTAATATGATTATGACAGTCTTTGCCGACTGTTTCAATGTCCTGCGAGCCCTGCTGCCATTTTAGCTCATTTAAAGTTTGCAAAGGCACTCTGCTGGGAAAGTCAAGACTCTAATTCACCTCACCTGAAAGCTATGGTTTAATTAAATTAAAAATTACAACGCAGAGGGTCTCCCATAGTTTCCTGAGGTTCATTTTGAATGAGCTGGGGAGTTTGTTTTTGTGAGTTGTGTGTTCTTCTGGTGCCTTGTACTTATTGTGAATGATTGGATTTTTTGACCTTCTGCTTTCTGACTTTGCAAAGGACTGCCTTACGGATCTTAGGCGACATCTTTATGCCTTTTGTGTTCCTTGGAACATCAAATATAAATACAAGATAGGAGACATTGACCTACAGGAAGCAAATCCTGAGCAAGGTTTAGGGGTTTATGTTAACAAACATTTTCATCACCTAATCAATGTGCAGAAGCGATTGAAAAGGCAAATAAATTGTTAGGTTATATCATAAAAATTGTTAAATATAAATCTACGACGCTATGCTTAGGCAATATCATGCATTTATGAGGCCATCTGCAGTATTGTGGAGTTCTAGTCACCACACTGCAAGAAAGACACAGCAGCACTTGAAGCTGTGCAGAGAGAGCAACCAAGTGCATCATGGGACGTGAGGACATGTCCTACTGTGAAAGACTCAGAGAATTAAATAGGCAGAGAGAGACTGCATAGGGACCTAATCCAAGTTTTCAAATTCCTCGAAGGCATTGATAAAGGGAGAACCAGCAACACTCTTTCAGCTTAAGGATGAATCACATACTTGCGCACATTGGTGGAAAGTTTGAGGAGGTGCATTAAAGGCTGAAGCCAGGAAGCACTTCTTTATACAAAGAGTTGTGGGAATCTGAAACAAACTACTGAGACATGGAGTTAAAGTAGAAACTCTGACAATCTTTAAGAAGGACCTGGATGAGATATTGGGTCAGCTTAGCTATTTCACAAATGAGCTTGATGGACTGAATAGTCTCCTGTTGTTTGTCAAATTTCTTATCTTCTTAAATAAAATGCATAAAGTGTAGCAAGCATCCCTAAAACTGCAGGTATATGACCATACTGAGCACCTGGAAAGCTATGGTTTCACTGAATAAAATAAAATTATGAACATATTAGTTATAAATCACACACTACTCATTACTTGGTCTGCAAGAAAAATATGGCAGCATGAGGACAGAAAACACTTCTCTGACTAGTAGTGCATGTTAAAAGAAAAAGTGAAAAATGTGTGTATGCGTACTGTGCGCCTCCACCAGCTCCACCTGCATGGTATGGCACCAGGGGATCAGGTAGTTCGAAAAGAAGCTCTTCATGGCACCACCACGGCGTTCACTGTGAAGTCCTTCTCAGCCAAGTCCAGATTGTGATCTATGTGAGGACAAGATGGAAGACAAACATCAGGTCAAAGATGAGACTCTGTCCTGCAGACACAAAGGTTAAGACTGGGAGCAAATTATGTAATACATTTTATATACTGCCTTTCAAAAAGTTTAGCTCAGAGATGAAAGGCCGTGAACACATGTATTAACATTTTTATTTTTCAGTTGGTACTCCGGGCCCAAAGTGGCCTGAAAGTATCCCACACACCACCATTGATAAAAGGCAGGATGGATCTATGATTTAATGATGTTGATGCCAAATTCTGGACCCAACTATCCAAATTTTTGCGCAGAAATAGACTCACCAGACCAGGCAACATTTTTCCAATCTTCTATTGCCCAAATTTCTTTGAACCCATCAAACTGTCTCTTCAGGTGCTGGTTCTAGTGACACCAGTGCTGTATGCCCATCTGCTTAGGTTTGATGTGTTGTATCTTCCAGAGATGCTCTTCTGCACATCTTTTGTAATGAGGCTTATTTGATTTTTTTTTTTTTTTGCCCTTCTATCAGCTAAACCAGTATGACCATTCTCCTCTGACCCTGGCATCAACAAGGCATTTTCACCCACAGAGGTGAACACTAGATTTTTTCCCTTTTTGGGCCATTTCTGTAAATCCTAGGAATGGTTGTGCGTGAAAATCCCAGTAAATCAGCAGTTCCTGAAGTACTCAGACCACCCCGTCTGGCACAAACAACCATCCACTTTCAAAGTCACTTCAATCCACGGCATCTTCCGCTATTCTGATGTTCGTTTGAACTTCGCAGGCCGACTTGAAATATCTGCCCCTAAATGTTGGGGCTGCTGCCATATAATTGCCAATTAAAAAATTTGTGTTAAAAAACGGTAAGAGGTACCTAATAAAGTGCCAATGAGTTTACTGTAACTTGAAATCAGGTTTGAAAAGTTCTATTAGGAAATGGGTTTGAAATTTGGGGGGCAAAAAACCAAAACCGTCTAACCTCCAAAATGATTCAGCTGTTGATAATGAATTTGGCATATCGGTTTGATTTTTCTCTAAGTAGTTGAAGTTGACTGTGAGTGCATGGGATCCACAATCAATGAGTACTCAGCCTTAAGTTTAATGCATAGAATAGAGTTAAAAGAACAAAAGAACATGAGTGTCTAGAATGCATCTGAACACACTGAACCTAAAAAGCCTTCACACGGACACCACAATGCTATATTGGCTGTAAAAAAGGAGGAAGCTTGCACTTCTTCTGAACGTGAAACTGTGCGGGAAAAGTCGCCACGTATTCATTTTAATCTGATGTACCCTCGATTTCTAGTCCAATGACAAAATTAACAACTGCAGTTCTAAGTCTGACATTCCCTACAACTATAAGCTGTGCGGTGACATCAGCTTAGAGCCACAACAGCCACTTATTAAGAGACTGGAAACTGCCGGGCACTGCAGCAGCCCCCCGAGAGACCACTAGGGACAACCGATTCAAAGGCGACAGAAACAGCAATTAGGCTGAGCTGTCAGTTTGTCTATGGATGAAAATGTCTTCTGATTTCCTTTGCTTTCAGCCACTGGAATGAACTATTGAAAAAGAAAATAATGTGACAGTAAAGCAAATGATTGGGAAAGTCAAAATAGCCTGACATATGATGGAAAAAAGATTACGTGGGGAAGATTTAAGTCAATATGCTAGCTGTTCCTTGCTAAACGTTTTCATTTCAGATTGAAATTAATTTTCATAAACCCTCAAATGCTTCAGAAATAGATTTAATGGAACATGAACTTTCAAAGCCTCCATCTGGGAATTTGGAAATATCTGCAGGGTGACATGTGAAAGCTCAAGAAGAGAAATCATCGATACACCAACCCTGCAGGGATTAGTAAAACTCAACATCAGAGTCCCTCATCAAACTGCAGCACTGTGTCTGATGCCTGCAACGCGGAGGAGGAATCAGTGTGCTGGAAGGCAGAAGATGACAGAATCTCTTACCTTGATCAAACTGCCTTTGCATGCTCTTCCATCTCTGCCTTGTTCCCACTGACTTATAAAAGTCCTTCTGTGTTTATACCTGGAAGCAGAAAATTGATAACAACGCTTTAGTAACATTAACATTTCAAACATGTATCTGTAAACATATAAAGCACACATTTTGGGATATAGAAGCCAGTAAACATATATCATACCCATAAACCCTCAGTGGCCACCTGTTCAAGTGTTCCCAAAACATATAAGGCAACAGCACATCACTACATAAGAGTAGCGTTTCAATCCCTTAAATCAGCAGCTCCTAAAATTCAAGTCATAGCATTGGAATTGAGGGTGGATTTTATATGCTTCCCCGTGGTCATCGGGCAACCCCTTTCTTAAGGTGTTTAAAGCCCACTACATTTCAAGAGGGCTGAACAGTTCACCCTGACATCTAGCAACCATCACTCATCTTCATTTTAAAAACCCCTGACTGCTTGGCTTAGCTTTCTCGAGCTGGTTTTTTAGTTTAATGCTGGTCCTAGTATCGGACTCCAGCATCCTTTAGCCGTCGGTTTACCACCACAGTTAACCTCTAATGTGCTAAGCAGCACCTTCCACCCCATTGTGCATAACATATGTCCAACTCAATGTACTCTAGATGTCTCTGCTTTACGCCTTGCTGACTTGTTTTCCTGGGGGACTGTGGGGCTCCGAGATCAATACCACTTTCAGCCTGGGGGAGACCCACTGAACAAGTGAGGTCTGGCGCTACAGCAGAAATCTCGGTGGGAAATATTAGCTGTTAATCAGGTCACCAGACATATTCCAATTAATGAAAATCTGCCTACTTTCCAAAGAGCCTATCAGTGGCAACAGCTCAATCAACACAGCATGCGAACACGGTCAACAGGTTTAGTTGGTGAAGCCAAACACTGGGAAAAGGCAAGAACCCTAACCCAAGGACAAGACAATGGGATGACTGCTGGCAAATCAAACAGCTGTCCTCTGGGACTGTCACTTATACAGTGTCCAGAATTTACAGAAAATGGGGTCGATAAACAAAACTCCCGTTAGGCTAAGGTCTGTTCAGCTTTACAGAAAAGACCACCTACAGTCAAAGATACA
>NW_024385103.1:0-74249 GCF_016835505.1 Polypterus senegalus
GTTTAAAACCGCGTGTCCTCCATGTCTTAAACACGGCAAGGCAGGTCACTAACTGAGACTATTCTGTAGTCAGAGGGGCAAGAAGTAGTTAGAATACAGCAATTCAATTCAACTTGTGGGGTTATAAGAACTCCCATTGATTATGTACTAATATACAGGCAAACATTTAATAGAACTTCAATAACTAGCAAATGGCTCTTACACTTTTTAAGAAATATATCAAATACTTTTAAACAGATGACAGGCAGGAAGTTCTTCAAATCTAAATGTAATTTCCTTATTAAAGGTGTAAGTTTTGCTGTTTTTATAGAACCGAACACAAAGTTGTTCTCTGAAGGATTAATTGTGTTGTATTCTGTATGAGGTGTGCAGCTGCGGCTAATGAGATTTCACAAATACTCTCAAATGTCGGTCTAATGGAGCAAATCAGCTGTTTGTGAAAGTCAATGACCGTTTCCACTGTCTTGGTGGTGTTGAGCTCCAGCTTGTCAGAAGCCCATCAAGACATAAGAAGAGACTCCTCCTTTCTGTAAGCTCTTTCGTTACCATTTACAGATGGTAGGATTCAGTTCATTCTGTAGAAGTTTATTTAACAACAGTTTATGAACAATGGTGTTAAAAGCTGAACTGAAGTCTACAAACGGTATTCTGGTGTAAGTTCCTTTACAGTCCAGCTGCTCCAAGTTCTAAGTGAAGATCCATGTTGAGAACATCGTCCACAGATCTACTTGTTCAATATACAAACTGAAGTGAGTCGAGGTCAGTAGCAGTAAGAGACTTAAGACTTAAGGCTTCAAGCTTGTGACTTCATGTAATTTTTAGCAAAAGTGGACAGTTAGTACGTGGAACAAAAAAGACTGCTGATGCCATTTCAAAAAGGAAAATGAAAAAGGAGGCAAGTCCTTAAATAGGAGTGGAAATGGAAAGAAAGCAAAGATGAAGAGCCTGTGGAGTCAGCGTGTGGACGGTCCCAGTGTGTGTCCATGTTACTCGTAGATATTGATGTTTATTATTTGATGTGCACGTTCTTTGTTATTTTATGTGTCTCTGTGCTAATCCCATGTAAAGTAATAATGTCACATTTAAAACAACATCAGTAATGCTGTAGTCAAAGTGCTCTACAATTTAATCTTTCTATATATAAAATCCAATGTTTGTCTGTCTGGATGTCTTTGTGCTTTTCATGAGAGAACTGCTTAATGGATATAATTTGCTTGAACATTCCGGTTGATTTTGCGACTTCGCTCATTGTGCTAAGAATCATAGCTCGCTTGCAGGAGTGATATAATCGTGGTAATCCGAGACAGGCTGTGGGCCGAGGGGAGGTGGAAGCATGACGTCAAAAGTGGGGAGCCGGACAGGACCCTCCTCACTGTCCTCTGTCACTACTAGGCGGGAGGAGCCGTGGGGGATAACTAGTATACAATAATCATAAGTAAAAAAATAGAACAGAATGCAGCTAGCAGTAAATTGAAACAAACAATTGATTATGTGGAAGGAACCGTCAGTATCACAGAAGGCCATGGAAAGCTAGAATAGAAATCTCAATCTCATTTTAAACGGTTTAATTGAGGGTGACTCCTTAATGTCATTAGGAAATGAATTCCACAGACGAGTTGCAGCGGCCCTGTCCCCCTTAGTTTTACATTTAGTATGAGAGACAACAAGAATCAACGGACCAATAGATCTGAGCTCTCTGGATGGCTGCTGTATAACACACAGTTCAGATAAATTGTCATTACCATCTACAGTATCATTTCTTGTAGCGCCACACGCAGACTAATTTTTTGATCCTTTCACTCACAGTGATTGATCTCTTGGTGGGTTTGTTTGTGTTGCCCTTTTCTTTGATTATTCAGATTGAAATCTGCTGGTATTGTGGGGTCATTTACTGAGATGTCTATCAGGCACTTGCTAACATGTTTGATGTGGCCATTGTTACTCATTTGATGTTAATATTAATTGATTGACTTTGGTGTTTGAAATCCATTCTTTTATGGTTTAAAAATAACTGTGAATATAACAAAGATCAACATTTTACTGATGTGGTTGAATTCATTTATATTTACATAATTCAACTAACATAAAGACATCATCTGTTTATATCTCTCCCTGTTTTCCCACTCCATCCAGCTCCTTCTCTAAGTTCTCACCAGTCACATCTGCGTTTGTTAATAACCTGCTTTGTAAGATGAGACCCCATCCCCTGCACACTATTTAAATCCTGCCTTCAAGCCATAATCCCGACTGTTACAACAATAATAAACTCATCCCTTGACACTGGCTCTGTGGACGCCACTTTTAAAATCGCTTCTGTAACCCCAATGTTAAAAAAGTCTGGTCTTGATGCTGACAATCTTAACAATTTGCGGCCTATTTCCCACTTACCTTTCCTGTCAAAAGTTCTTGAGCGTGTTGTAGCTTCCCAGCTCACCAATTACTTAACATCTAATAATTTGATGGAACCCTTTCAGTCTGGTTTCAGGGTGCAGCACAGCTGTGAACTGCTCTGCTATGGGTAACCAATGATCTGCTTATGGCAGCAGACTCTGGACAGACCAGCATATTAATTCTGTTAGACGTCAGTGCAACATTTGACACTCAGGTCAGACATGACATTCTACTGTCCAGAATGGAGAACATGCTGGGTATCTCTGGCACTGCCCTCCAGTGGTTCAAGTCCTATCTGACTGATAGGCAAGAGTTTGTTAGTCTTGGCAACATCAGATCCAGCTCAGCGCCAGTCACACAAAGAGCTCCTCAGGGCTTTGTCCTCAGCCCTCTTCTCTTCTGTATTTAAATGCTTCCCCTTGGCCACATTATTCATAGCTATGGACTGGGCTATCATTTTTATGCAGATGATACTCTACTCTACTTAAATGTTAAAAGTGGAACTTCATCAGAGTTTTCTCAGCTCACAACCTGCCTTAGTGAAATTAAAACCTGAATGAAGCAGAACTCTTTAAAATTAAACTGCAACAAAACTGAACTCCTACAAATTGGGACTAAAGTGCAACTTAATAAAATGAGCTCCTTCCCAGTCCATCTTGGTGGTGATCTCATCAGACCTGCCTCTACTGCAAAGAATCTTGGGTGTGATTTTTGATTCCTCCTTTCTTACTCCACCCACATAAATCACATTAAGAAACTTTCCTACTTTCACCTCCGTAACATATCCCGTGTTCGCTACTTCCTCTCCTTTTTCTAATGCTGAGAAACGTGTCTCTGCTTTTATCACATCCCACATAGATTATTGTAACTCACTGCTGGCAGGTGTACCTTCTAATCTTATATCACAGCTCCAGTTTATTCAAATTTCGGCTGTAAGAGTCCTGACACAAACCAGCAGCAGCGCAGCACATCACACCCATCCTGCTCCGTCTTCACTGGCTCTCTGTGTCTTACAGAATCGAATATAAAATCCTACTAATAACCTACAAAGCCTTAAATAACCTTAAGCGCCAAACTACACCAGTGACCTTCTCCATCACTATGTGCCTGCCTGCTCACTAAGGTCCTCTGATTCTGGTAATCTTGTTGTGCCCCCCACTAATCTACACTCCATGGGTGACGGGGCTTCAGCTGTATAGCGAGTGCCCAGACTCTGGAATGACCTCCCGAAATGAATCAGGTCAGCTGACTCCATGAATTCTTTTAAAAAACAACTCAAAACTCTTCTGTTCAGGAAGGCTTTAAGCTCTACTTGACTTGATTACCCTTCTCTCAGTTTACTTCTCTGTCAAGATGCTCATGTAACCTGTGTTTGTGTGTGCTGGACCATCAGTTATGTTGTCTGTTAGGCTTTCTCTGAATTTACTGTCTTAATCTTCTTTATTTATTTATTTGGTTTGTACAATGCTATATACTGCATACCCTGCCATTCTGTCTTATATTATGTAAGTGCCTTGAGCATGGGAAAGGCGCTATATAAATAAAATGTATTATTATTATTATTACATTTGTCTTTTTATATTTAGGTAATCTTTAAACAGGGATTTTGCCATACAGCTATTGGAGTTTTAATATTCTTTTTTATTATCCCATATTCAGTAATGATATGTGTGTATACAAGAATATTTATAGCATTCTAAAGCCATTAAATGTTTGATTGAAAAGACGCAGTCAGCAGAGAGCAGCAAATCAAACACAACTAAAGCATCTGAAACAAAAGCAGCAAAAACCCTCGGACTGGTGGTGGGCATCTTTATCATCTGCTGGTTACCTTTCACTTTGTTTGATTTTTGTGTTGTTGTTACTTTTTATATCTTACATGAAATAAAGAACTTCTTATTATTAGTCAGTGAGGTGACCTTTACAGTTAATCCAGTTATTGATGCTTTTTTATTTTCGGTTCAGAAATGCTTTTAAAATAATGTCACCCTGCATCTTCAGTCATTAATTTATTATAAGTTTTAAAACATGACAGTTGTGGCATGTGGCTGAGGGTGGTACACAGCCAGAACACCCAAGAGGACTGGAGGAGAGCTTGTGCCTCCTCCAGACCACGAGGGGGTGACCGCCCTGGTTGCGTTGGAAGCTCAACCCTGTAGGGGCCCATGGTCACTGCCAGGGGGCGCCCCGGTGCCTGGAGAGCCCTGGACCTCAGCACTTCCGCCACACCCGGAGTGCTTCCAGGTGTGCAGCCGGCACTTCTGACACACAGGGGAGTGTCTGCGGAGGAGTGTTGGGAAGCACCTGAAGCCAATCCGGGATTGTATAAAAGGGGCCGCCTCCCTTCAGACGATAGAAGTGGACAAGAGTCTTGCTGGAGAGGAGTGGAGGCGGCCTGAAGAAGACAGGCACTGGGGAGAGAGGCATGGACTTTGGGGGATTGGTGCTGGAGGCACTGGGTTGTGCACAGACTTAAATATTTGTAAATATTAGTGGCAAAATAAATGTGTGTGTTGGGTGACCAAACATTGTCTTTCTGTCTGTGTCCAGGGCTCGTCCACACAATACACAGCAATATTTGGTACTCACAACTTGTATTTATTTGTGTTTTAAGGTATATGATGCATTTTTTGTAATTATAATCAGCTTTCTCAACTTCTACAAGTTTCTTCTTTTGTTTCTCATATTACTATATTGTTAAACTCTACATTTCAGTGGCGGCACTCTCTGAGGTGTGCACACCAAGGACTGGCCAGATCTCTGTAGGTGGATACACCTTTTATTGGTCTGGTCTGTCTAATGGCTGTCATACTCGGAGAGTAGCTGTTGCTGCAATGGATTGGCTTCTTCCGATGGTGTCCGATGTCACTTCTATTAACGAGCGTATTATGGGACTCAGATCACGGCACTCCCTTGGTGCCTTGTCTGCTGTCTCAGTGTATTCTCCGACAATGGTGAGTGATGTCTCGGCGAGGGAGACATTTTATTTGAAGCTTCAGTGACACTCCTCTGGTCATGGATGACTGCAATGCAGCCACTGGCACTGTCAGGGCTGGCTATGAGGATTTTCTCGGTCCCCATTGGTCTGGTGACTGTGGTGAAAGTGACTCTGTGCTCCTTGACATTGCAAAATATCAGCGGCTGCGAATCTCTGGATCTTGGTACCAGCAATACAATACAATACAATACAATACAGTTTATTTTTGTATAGCCCAAAATCACACAGGAAGTGCCGCAATGGGCTTTAACAGGCCCTGCCTTTGACAGCCCCCAGCCTTGACTCTCTGAGAAGACAAGGAAAAACTCCCAAAAAACCTTGTAGGAAAATGGAAGAAACCTCGGAAAGGCAGTTCAAAGAGAGACCCCTTTCCAGGTAGGTTGGGCATGCAGTGGGTGTCAAAAGTAGGGGTCAAAACAATACAATATACAGAACAGAACAATTCCTTAATACAGCATAATAATAAAAATTTTAGAAGTACGGTTTAACAGTAGATGATATGACATAATTAGGTTTGGATATTTTTAGAGTCCTGGAGACCTCATCCATCTAGCTGCCTCCCATTTGGCCATGCCACGGCTGAAACGTTGCTCGATGAAAGGACCCTCTTTCCCATGATTCCTGTGATCCTCCATCAGGGATGACTTTACCATAGGCAGGCAAACAACTTGGCAGGAGGGCCGTGGCACCAACGGCCACATTTGGGTACCGAGAAAAGAAACAGAATAGGTGAGGGTTAGTATTCAAATATAATTATCATGTTACTTATGTTATAGTGCTAATGACTAACAACAGAGATGCAGTATGTACAGTTAATCAGCAGCTCTAGTCAGGATATGCTAAACTGAAGTAGTGAGTCTTCAGCCGGGATTTAAAGGCTGAGACTGAAGGGGCATCTCTTATGGAAGCAGGAAGACCATTCCACAGTTTAGGGGCCCTGTAACTAAAAGCTCGACCTCCCACTGTTATTTTATTAATCCTTGGAATCCTAAGCAGACCGCATCTTGAGATCTTAATGTGCGCTCAGGTTTGTAAGTCATGATAAGTTCAGACAAGTAAGCGGACCTTGGCCATTTAATGCTTTATATGTTAAAAGGAGGATTTTGAAATCTGCCCTAAACTTAACTGGGAGCCAGTGTAAAGATTTAAGAACTGGGGTTATGTGTTCATATTTTCTTGTTCTTGTAATAATTCTTGCAGCGCATTTTGGATTAACTGGAGGCTGTATAGAGAACAGTTTGAACAGCCAGTGAACACCGCATTGCAGTAGTCAATCCTACTAGAGATAAATGCATGAATTAATTTCTCACAATCCTGTTTATTTAGAAAGCCTTAATTTCCTAATATTTTTAAGATGGAAAAACATGTTTTGGACGACTTTGTAATATGCGCTTTAAATGACATGCTAGAGTCAAAGATAACTCCTAGATTGCGGGCTGATTCAGTAAAATTAATTGGGATTCCAACTGAGTTAAATGACGACAAAATATTGCTGTGATCAGCGTCATTCCCTCCAACAATTAACATCTCTGTTTTATCTGTATTTAAAGACAAGTAGTTCTCATTCATCCATTCCTTTAATTCACTAACACAACTAATTAAAGACAACATCGGAGAAACTTCATTTGATTTAAATGAAAGGTATAACTGGGTGTCATCTGCATACAGTGAAAATTAACATTATGTTTCCTAATGAGAGATCCCAGTGGAAGCATGTAAAGTGAAAACAGTAAAGGTCCCAGTACTGAGCCCTGGACACCATATTGAACTTCTGTGTATAATGATGGAGTACTGTCAGCACATTTCTGTACATACTGCAATCGATTTGATAAATAAGAACTGAACCAAGCGAGCACGGGCCTGTAAGCCCAACATCGCTTTCTAGCCTGTGCAGTAAAATAGAATGGTCAATGGTGTCAAATGCTGCACTTAAGTCCAACAACATAATTACAGTGGAATTTCCTTCATCAGAGGATATCAGAATGTCATTTACAACCCGTGTTAGTGCCGTTTCTGTACTATGACCAGTGCGAAAGCCAGACTGGAATTTCTCAAATAAATTGTAATGCGTAAGGTGTGACTGAAGCTGACTGGCGACTACTTTCTAGTATTTTAGAGAGAAATGGTAAATTTGAAATAGGCCTATAGTTATTTAGTATGTGTGGGTCGAGGTCTGACTTTTTAAGTAAAGGTTTAATGACTGACACTTTTAGTGCATCAGGTACTGTGCCATGCAGTAATGAACTATTGATAATGTTAGAATAGGCTGCAAGAACATCCATTGCACTTTTACTAGTTTTGTTGGCACTGGATCTAGGGAACAAGTAGTGGGCTTCATTTTAGTAATTAAAGTTAAGACTTCCTGGTGAGTTACAGGATTAAAATTATTAAAGTGCTGAATGCAATGTGCAGCAGGGTCTGCTAAGCTAGTATTTGGTTTGTACTGTGATGCTGAGATCTGGGATCTTATATTTTTAATTTTCTCATTGAAGAAGTTCATAAAGTCTGTACTGCTAATATCTGTTGGTATTTTGCACTGTTGATCTGAATTCCCATTTGTTAATTTAGCCACTGCTCTAAAAAGTACCCTAGGATTTTTATTATTGCTATCTATTAATGTAGAATAGTATTCTGAGCGAGCTTTAAAGAGGGCTTTTTATATTTATTAACACTCTCTGTCCATGCAATTTGAAAGACATGTAGCTTTGTTGTTCTCCATCTGCTCCAGTTTTCGACACTCTAATTTAAGAGCTCGAGTATTTTCATTAAACCAGGGAGAGTTTCTATGTGCTTTGATCACTTTTGTTTTAGGGAGCCACTGTGTCCAGAGCATCTCTCAAGGTCACATTATAATGTGATATTAGCTGATCTAAATTGTTTTCCACGTTTACATTTGATGTTAACTGATCTAAATGGTTTTCCACAATTACACTCGACTTACTCAAGGTATCTATAAATTTTGAAGCAGAATTACAATCTAGATGTCGCACTGTCTTTGTTTTAATCTGCGAGCGCTGGCATGGGCAGAACTAAATCAAACGTAATTAAGAAGTGATCGGAAATAACTACATTTAATGGAGTAATATTTAAATTTTGAATTTCAACTTTGTAAGTTATAATTAAATCTAATGTATGGTTATGATTATGAGTTGGACCTTTGACAATCTGACAAAATCCTACTGAATTTAACAAATAAGTAAAACATTTGCTAAAAGTGTCAGTTTCCACATCAATGTGTACATTAAAATCCCCATCAGAACTACATGATCATAATTTATAGCCAAATCAGACAGAAGGTTGCTAAATTCAGTCATGAACAATGAATATGGCCCTGGTGGTCTGTAGACTAGCACTATAATTGTGTTGGAATCTGTTTTAATATTTAAAATGAATGCCTCAAAGGATGTAAAGTTGCCTAAATTTTTAGGAGTGATTTGCATTTTGTTACAATGAATTATTCCAAGGCCTCCTCCTCGACCAGAATCTCTAGACTTATGAAGGAACGAGTATCCATCTGGTGACGCCTCAGCTAGGGAACAGTGTCACATTTACTAAGCCAGGTTTCAGTAAGAAGACACAGATCAGATTTTGTACTTAATATATATCATTTACCAAAACAGCTTTAGTGCCAAGAGAGCGAATGTTCAATAAACAGCATTTAAAACTGCATGGTTCTTTCTGAACTGCTGATATATTTTTGTTTTAATTTGAATTAAATTTCTATTACAGATGCCCCTGGTGGAGTGTCTGGTTTTATCCCTTGGTCTAATTATACACCTTATTTTTGGTTATCAATTAATTTATGGTTTGTATCAAGACTAAATTTACTGGATGCCCCACAACAGGGATTATGGGTAACAGCTTCAGGAAAATAACAGGTGGGATAAACAACAGCCTGTGATTTAAGATCACATGACTGCGGCCTGGATGGTGCTCTAATCAGTCAACCAGGCAGTTTTGCTGCCATATTTTGGGATAATACATAAGATCCCTCCAGTTAGGATGAAGACCATCTCTTCTGAAAAATCCAGGCCTTTCCCAAAATCATCCCAATTGTTCACAAATGCTATGCTTTTATTTGCACACCAGGTTTCTAGCCAGCAGTGAAAGGAATGCAATCTGCTATAAATCACATCCCCTCTATACAATCTTGGTAAGGGACCAGATACAATTAAATTCCGACATTTTGTTTTAGCTTTGGTGCATAGAGAGATGAAGTTCCGCTTTAATACCTCAGATTGCTGTAAATAAATATCATTAGTGCCGACATGCAGCAATAAGGTAGATACTTCATCGTCGGCAACACGGTCCAATGCGGCCTTTATGCCAGAAATCTTGGCCCCTGCAAGGCACTTAACATTAACTGCTGGTTTAACATAGTTTGGAATTCTAACATTCCGCACTATGGAATCGCCAATTATGAGCACTTTATTATTCTCAGTTTCCACAGGCGCTGGAGAGCTGAGAACCTGTTCTGGGTCCGAATTGGTGACCTGGGTGCTGGGGGACAAAATTTTGGATTCTTAGACCCCCGTCTTACTGTTACCCACTCGCCCTGTGGCTGAATTGGTGCTGCTGATTTCGCGCGACTGACTACAGTGGGACCTGGAGAGACTGAAGCGAATCAGATGTAGCCGAATTGTCTAAACAAACCGAGTCGATCCAATTTTCGGTTTGCCTAATCGCTATCAGATTCCTAACGCGGTCCTCCAATTGCGTATTTTCCCCGACCAACTCTAAATTAACTAAACATTTTTGGCAGGTGAAGCTATCTGCACTGTCGGCCGGAAAACCTGAGCTGTACATACTGCAGGACACACAACATATAAACGTGGCCTCGATGGGCAGAGAGCAGATAGAACTTACATTAAATGTTGAAGTCATCTTTGCCGTTTTTATAGCTGCTTCGGCGCTTTCCGTGTTGAGCTGAATCACCGTCGCTTTAAGTTTCCACCACCCGCTGAGCGATCGACTTTAATTTCTCACTGCCGGTTATTTCTACTGGTCAGCTGCCGGCTTTACCTCAGGTGAACTTGCTCGGGTGCTTTCGAAGGGCTACGTTCCTGTGGAGACGCTGCCGCTCTCTGCTTCCGCTCGCTGATCCGCTCTCTGCTTCAGCACCCTGAACCTCATCGTTGGACTTGGTACTCCAATACCAGTGGTGCGGTGAAGGAGATCGATCACATCCTCGTGGGCAGACGCTGAAGGCTCTTTCAAAACTTCAGGATCTACAGAAGCGCCCAGTTTGTTAATTCTGACCACAGACTTGTTGTTGCTTCTCTTAGGATCCAGCTTAGGCCCAGTAGGTTACCACCTACTAGGTAAAATGAGCCTGACTTGGCCAGACTCCAAGACCAGGCTGTTTCTAATTAGTTTCCACGCAGTTTGTGTGAGGAACTTGCGGATTTGTGTGAGACTACTGATCCTAATGTGATGTGGTAGACCTTTTGTGACAAGACCCTGAAGGTTGCTGAGGGTTGTGTTGGTGTTACCGGTGTTCCCAGAAAGAGGTGTTTCATCACACAGGGCACCCTGGATATCATTGAGAGGAGTCGCTGCACGCAGCTCAATGGCAATTCTGGTCTGTTCCTGGAACTGAGAAGGATGGCTGTGAGGGCTTTGAGGTCAGATAAAGAGGCTTTTGTTAGAGGAATCTGTGTACAAGTGACACACCGTCTGTGGTCTAGCCACCCACGCCCCTGCTTACAGAGGAATTGAAGTATTACGACATCTGAATCTGTTCCTCAGAGAGTCACAGTCAGGCGGCTCATGGAAGGGTCCTTAGGAATGACAGTGAAGTTGTGATCCGCTGGGCTGGCTATTTTGAGCAGTTGTTCAAAGCTGATCCCCTGGCAAGGACGTTGGATATCCAGGCTATATAAGGCTATCATCCTGGCATTGCAAGCAATCTTTGTTTCCATCTGAAAGACTGACATCACCCCAACTGACTCGAAAACGGGACTTACCGTCCCTATCTGGAAAGGGAAGGGTGATTGCCTGCATTTCAGCAACTACAGGGGGATAACAATGCCTTGGTGCTGGGTAAGGTCCTTGCTAGGGTTGTCCTCAATACAGTCTGGTTTTATGCCTAAGAAGTCTACCATCGACTGCATTCCAGCACTGAGGATTCTCATGGATGACAAACGGGAATATCGGCAGTTTCTTTGCAGACTTTGTAGATTTTCGCAAAGCCGCTCAACTCAGTTGATCAAGCCGACCTGTGGGACATCCTGAAGGTTCGTGGGATCCCCTCAAGGTCGCTGGAAATCATGGATGGCCTGTACACTGGTACTGTGAGTGCTGTGCAGAGTAGAAGAAGGACCTCTGTGTTTTTCCCAGTTGATTCTGGGGTTCGCCAGCATGTGTTCTGCTCCTATCTCTCAAAGCTTGTATGGACTGGGTGTTGGGCAGGGTCGTGGGGTCCAGCGGGCTGTGGGGCATCTGCTGGTGAAGAAAGGTTCACGGATCTTGACTTACTGATGATGCTGTGTTCTTTGCGGAGTCAATGGAGGCTGTGATCAGGGCACTCGAGAGACTGAGTGAGGAGTCTGAGTGTCTGGGCTTGCTAGTGTCTTTGATAAAAACCAAGATCCAGTCCTTTAATGACCTCTTTGGCACAGCCATCAGCAGTGTGTCTGTTTGTGGAGAGAGTGTCGACCTTGTTGAGAGGCTTACTTACCTTGGAAATGACATTCATGTCTCTGGTGACTCTTCCTATGAAATCAGTAGATAGATTTGGGAGAACATGGGGGTCAATGAGGTCGCTGGAAATGGGTGTGTGGTGCTCCCGATATCTATGCAAAAGGACGAAGGTCCAAGTCTTAGAGTCCTGGGGCCTCATGTATAAACGTGTGCACGCGCACAGAAATGTTGCGTAAGAACTTTTCCACGCTCAAATCGCATGTATAAAACCTACACTTGGCGTAAAGCCACGACTTTTCCACGGTACCTCATGTCTTGTCGTCACGGAAGTTCTCCGCTCGGTTTTGCAAACTGGCGGCACCCAGCGTCAAAGCAGTGCTACTGTTCTTGTGTGATTACTCATTATTTTCATGACGCGGCTTTATAAATACACAGAAACAAACCGCATATTTTTTATTAGTGTAATGCATCTGATTGTAATTAACTCGTTATCTATCTAATGGTCCAGGGAACAGCCATAGTATTCCAAATGCCATAACTGCTTTAGCGTGGTTAGTCTCACTTCTCCTTCTTCTTCTTCTTCTTTCAGCTCCTCGCTAGGAGTTGCCACAGCGATCATCTTTTTCCATATTTCTCTCACTGCACCACTCGGAGTATTTATATCACTGTATCTGAGTGTGAATCACAGCAGCAGCTGATCGGAAAGAGAATTATCGGTATACGGCATTAAGCATACGCCGTCTCTGCCACGGCAAAATGTTTCAAAGCCTTTCCTGTACAGACCTCGCGGTTCAAAACAGTTTAATCCCCAAGAACTTTAAATGCAGCCAATCAATTGCTCCTTGTAGAACGGTTTGTACTTATAAGTACAATCACCACACTGTAAACTTGCACTACAGTTATAATATCTCACAACCTGAGCCACTTTATAAAGCTGTGATTACATATGATGACAATATCATTTTTAAGGTGAAATGAAGCAAAATATGGATAGAATAATTAAACATATACTACGAAGATATTCCAAATGTTCTTAAACGCTTTTGAAGAATCGGCGCAAGCTTACAGATGGCTTAACGTCTATTACAGAGATGATTGTATGGCGATTGGTTACTTGGGGAAAGAAAAGCACTGACTGCAGGACGGCTACGCCAATATATATTGAATATAAAACAGAAAGATAAAATAACAACACAGCTAAAACGAAAGCAACAAATTTCGCAAAAGTTAAATGCTTGTGTCATGAGCACGTATGCTATGCAGTGTCTGCAACATACGCGGCCATCCAATCGCGTGCATAAGATACTTTACTGACATTGGCGGGCTAAGGAGCCAGCCACCGATTCTTCCCTCTGCCCAGTGCCACCACAAGCTTAGAGTCACCCCCTGAGTACTGCAATAAATTATTTCATCAAGTGAAACACATGTTTAATAACGTGCTTTAACTCCTATCATCATGAAAAATGACATCAATGTATACATGTCAGTATTTTAGTTATTCAGAGAGCTGTAATATCACAAATGTAATGGATTCTGTGTCCAGTTGGAGGAAGAGAGCCGTTTAAGAAACAAGTAGTGATTCACACACATAGCACATAGAAAATCAAATACAAAACAAAGCATTTAACGTAAGTACTTTAATTACGATGTGATTTTAGAAACTGGTTAATTAAACAATTTTAAGATGAATTTTATGATGTTCTACTTTAATGACAAAATAAACTACGTGGATTAAAGTGGAAATGCCGAGATTGAAGTTGACATTTCGTGCTTTTTCCCCACCGTGGCTTTTTTTCTCTGTACCCTAATAAGCTTTCATATGACACTCAGACAGTGGGCTTACAACTCGCTTCCACGGCTACTTTGATATGTGACTTCTTTTTATTTCCGCACTGTGCGATTTTGTGGATGTGAGCTTTCAAGTTTCTCCAACTCACTCGATCAACTTCCTTTTGTTGATTATACCACGGCTTATTTGAACAAATACTATGTTTTTCCTTTGCCTCCACTTGGTATTCGCTGAAATTCTTATGTTTCCCCCCGTGCTTTTCCCATTGTCTTTTCACAGAAGGCTGAGCTTAAGGCGATTTATATTGATTTGCATATTCAAATAGGCGTAATTTGGGAGGATTTGGGCGTTACATAATGCGCTGCACGGCAAGTAGTTTTCACGCTGATCGGGATTTATGTAGCGAAGAACGGAAGTTGGAGTACGCACAGATTCCTGCATCTGATTTTTCTGTGCGTAAGCACATTACGCTTTTGTGCTTACGCCATGTTATAGTGCGAGTTCTACGCACGGCGTTATACATGAGGCCCCTGGTGTGTCCTGTCTTGCTATATGGTTGGGAGACATGGACGCTATCCAGTGACCTGAGACGAAGACTGGACTCCTTTGGTACTGTGTCTCCCCAGGAAAATCCTTAGGTACCGTTGATTTATCAAATGAGCGGTTGCCCTTGGAGTCCCGAATGAGGCACATTATCTGCATTGTGAGGGAGTGGCAATTATGGTACTATGGCCATCTGTGGTGCATTTTCCCCCAAGGGTAATCCGCTTGTAAGATCCTCATTGTTGGGGACCAGAGTGACTGGACCAGGACAAGGAGTCACCCACATAAAACCTGGCTGCAGAAGATAGAGGGTCATTTCCGGAGGGTAGGACTGGACTGCGTGTCTGCCTGGGCAGTTGTAAACCTGGATTCAAAGTTGTTTTGTTGTTTAGTGGGTGCGGCAACGCGCTGTACCAGTGCATGCTCCCCAACATGACTTGACTTGTTATAAGTGAATTCTGACTGTGTTTCTTACTGCACATTAATATACATTATATGAATTGAATTTAGTTCTTAAAATGTCTGATAATCAGCCCCATAATAAACCAACAGGACTGATAAGCACTGCTGTGACTTTGGCTCTGCTCTGTCAGATTGTGTCTGTAAATCGTCAGACATGTCGATGAGTTGATTTGTTATAAATGACATTTGAAATCCCTGCCAATGTGTTCCTGGCACAAGTCACTCTCGGTGGTTACTGCCTCATGCTGTCAGTCGACACAGCAGTTTATTTGAAAAATAAGATTAAGAAATGGAAGGAAGAAAAAAACAAAAAAGGAAATCAGTGAAATGATGAAGCATCTGGTAATGTAAAATTATTTAAGAGGAATTATTTATCATCACAGCGATGCTTTCAAGTTAGAGTTTTAAGTTAGGGTCTTGATTCTTTAGTTGTATTTTATTAATCTCAGGCAGTGTTTTGACTATCGACTGAACATTCTAACTTTGGACTTTAATGCATTTGATTCAGTGATCTTATTTTAGAGTGTTAACATGAAATGTCATTTTATATATTACCCCTAATCAAGTCTAATATCATACTTGATACTTTACTTCATAATTTTATACTTTATGTTTAAACTTTATTTCATGGTTTATTTTTAATTTAACTGATATTATCATTATCATTTACTGATATTATCATTATCATTTGTATGATGTGGAAGCCATTTTAAGGTTAAAGTTCTCAATTTCTCCCATTGGGTTACACTGAACTTCTTTACTTTTCAGCCTGCCATTTCTCTCAGTCGTTTATTCCTCTTATTTATGCTCAGATACATATTGTGTAAGTTCACATGTCTTTCTTTTTATAGGCACAACACAAATTGTTTAGGCTTTCATTCTCTATTATTTTTCAAATGGCTCCTTGGTTGTTGTAGAGCACAATGGCTCCTGGTACTTCATACACAGAAAGTGTAAGAGAGTTAAAAATCTAACGACACGATACAGAGGTGTGCGCTCATTCCTGTGTTTTGATATTTTATATCTTTGTAATGAATGCTTTAGTGAGGATTTGAAAACAAATTTCTTTAAGTGATCATTAACAAAGACCTGACGCTTTTATATCTGTGTGTTTAGATAAACCTCCTCCGCATGTTGATTTCAAACACGGAAAGTTCTTTGTGTCAAGTCGTGTCACTAATCCCAGACAATGCTGTGACTGTCCACTCAGATCCTAAATATGATTCAGCTCATCGTATTTCCTGATTGTGATGTCTGTTCAGGTGAAATGCCATTATATAAACACACACAGCTGAAGTCATTTTGTATTAAATTCCTTGACTTTGATCTCTGGTGTCAGGTTCTCGTCTCAGGTTTATTTTATTGATTCCATTGACGGCATTTCTTTTCCCCTAACCACAGACTGACGAGCTGCAGGTTACACAATCTGCTGCACTGATGAAGATGTTGAAAGTTTCTCCCTTCCCAGAATTCTCTTTTCTGACCTGGTGCACTAATATTGATTATCAATTTGTCTTTGTAGTATTGATGCAACATATGAAGAGAGCACAAAAAATAAAAAGATCAAATTAGACACACTCTAAAAATAATTTTTGTTGTTTTTATCATGTTCTTTACATTGTTAAAACGGTTATATAATAATCAATTTTTTACCTGTATGATTTAACACTAGAATTACCAAAGCCTTCAAACAAAGTGTAAAGCGTCTTTTGTTTTGTAATTGTGCCGATCACGACAAGCAGGAGGTAGCCTGCCATTACATCCCCCCACCGCCGCAGAATGGGCACAAAGCACTCCCAACTCATTCCCTCATTATCTGGGAGAGAGAAGGGCTGGAGTTTTAGAATGGAAATAATAGATCGTTATTTGGAACACAAGCATTTAATGTGTTCCATTTCGACAATAATCTGTGTAAACATATCATTAAAACAGAAATGTTTTCATATTTTAGTAATAAATGGTGAAATGTAGACATAAACTATATAATGTGTGAAGCCTGAAGTCCAAAGATCAAATAAACACTTTCACAAAATGTTCAAGGACAATACAACAGCTTCCGTGGTGCAGCAGTAAGAATTGCTGACTTGTAATCAAGAGTCCCCGGATCGATCCCGACAGTCTTTTATATTTCCGATGTGAGTACTGAGCTGCTCTTATTGTTAATTGTGACAGATAGGGGGCGCAATCATCCCCTCGAACCATCAGACCAGACACCAGACACCAGATAAAAGTCCAAAATATTGACTTTTTATTATTATAATGTGCACAAAGCACCCCCCACTCCACTATACTTATAAACAATAACAATAACAACAACAACAACATTTATTTAAATAGCACATTTTCATACAAAAAGTAGCTCAAAGTGCTTTACATAATAAAGAATAGAAAAATAAAAGACACAATAAGAAATTAAAATAAGACAACATTAGTGAACATAGTAAAGGAGTAAGGTCCGTGGCCAGGGTGGACAGAAAAAAAAAAAACTCCAGACGGCTGGAGAAAAAAATAAAATCTGCAGGGATTCCAGACCAAGAGACCACCCAGTCCCCTCTGGGCATTCTACCTAACATAAATGAAACAGTCCTCTTTGTAGGTAGGGTTCTCACAGAGTCACTTGATGTTGATGGTCATACAGACTTCTGGCTTTTAATCCATCGATCATTGGAACATCACAGTGCTTTGAGTAGATGCAAGCCACCACCAAAAAGATGCCGGAAAAGGAAAAAGAAGAGAGAGTAGGGTTAGTACAGATTTTAGAGCCACCATGAATAGTTATTATAATGAGTTGGAGATACAGAGTATTAGGATTTTGATTACAGTGAAATTATGAGAAAGTTAAAATAATGTGTTTTCAGCAGTGTTTTAAAGTGCTCCACCGTATCAGCCCGGCAAATTCTTATTGGCAGGCTATTCCAGATTTTAGGTGCATAACAGCAGGAGATACTCATTTGAGGATCTGAGGTTACGATTTGGAATATAAGCTGTAATATATTTCAATATATAAAATGGAGCGAGATTATTTAAGGCTTTATAAACCATAAGTAGAATTTTAAAGTCAATCCTGAATGACACAGGTAACCAGTGTAGTTACATCAAAACTGGAGAAATGTGTTCGGATTTTCTTTTCCTAGTTAGGATTCTAGCAGCTGCATTCTGCACTCGTTAAACCATTTATGTCTTTTGGGTAGTCCTGAGAGGAGTGCGTTACAGTAATCTAGTCACTGAAACAAACGCTGAACTAATTTCTCAGCATCTTTCAATGATATAAGAGGTCTAACTTTTGCTGTTTCTTAAGTGAAAAAATGCTGTCCTAATGATCTGATTAATATGCGATTTAAAATTCAGATTACAGTCAACAATCACCCCTAAGCTTTTTACCTCCGTCTTGACTTTTAATCCTAATGTATCCAGTTTATTTCTAATAGTCTCATTGTATCCATTATTGCTAATCACTAAGATTTCAGTTTCTCTTTATTTAACTTGAGAAAGTTCCTATTCATCCATTCTGAGATACCAGTCAGACATTGCGTTAGTGAATCAATAGAATCAGGGTCATCAGGTGCTATTGATAAGTACAGCTGTGTGTCATCAGCATAGCTGTGGTAGCTCACGCTGTGCCCTGAGATAATCTGACCTAACGGAAGCATGTAGATTGAGAATAACAGCGGACCCAGGATAGAGCCTTGTGGAACACCATATCGGATATCATGTGTCTTCGAGTTGTAATTACCACAACTAACAAAGAATTTTTTACCTGCCAGGTAGGATTAAAACCAATTTAAGACACTGAGGCCCACCCATTGACTATGGCAATTTCTAAGAATATTGTGATCAATGGTGTCAAATGCGGCACTCAGATCTAAGAGGATGAGAACAGATAAATGGCCTCTGTCGGTATTCAGGCCGCAGCCATATGATCTTAAATCACAGGCTGTTCTTTATCCCACCTGTTATTTTCCTGAAACTGTTACCCATAATCCCTGTTGTGGGCATCCAGTAAATTTAGTCTTGATACAAAACTTAAATTAATTGATAACCAAAAATAAGGTTAGGCCCGGCGGGCTGGAGTTCGCCAGGACGCCCAGGAGGACGGAGGAGGGCTTGTGCCTCCAGACCGCGAGGGGCGCCCGTCCTGGTTCTATTGGGAGCCACGGGTCGAGGGCATGGAAGCCCTACCCTGTAGGGGCCCGTGGTTACCGCCAGGCGGCGCCCCGATGCCGGTTCGTTCCGGTGGCCCTCGGCCGGGATGGAGCCCGCCGGACGCTTGAGGACCGGAGGAGGGCGTGCCTCCTCCAGAACGAGGGGGCGTCCGTCCTGGTTAGACAGGGGCCTCGGTACAGGGCTTGGAAGCCCAGCCTTGTAGGGACCCGCCGGGCTACCGCCAGGCGGCCCCAGTGCCTGTTTATTCCGGGAGCTCGCACTTCCGCCACACCAGGAAGTGCCGGGGAAGACGACCGGCGAGACACAGATGGCTTCCGGTGCACGGCCGGCACTTCCGCCACACAGGGTGTGGCCGCTGTTAAGTGCCGGAAGCAGCTGGAGCCCATCCGCTCCCCATATAGCCTCCCTCCAGTCAGCGGTGGAAGTCGGGAGGCAGAAAGACTGAACTGAGAGAGAGAGGACGGAGGCGCCAGGAAGGTAAAGAGACTGTGGGCCCTGGACTTTGGGGAATCAGTGCAAGAGGCACTGGGGTTCGTGGAGTGTGCACTGGACTCTGAATTTGTAAATAGTGTAAATAAAGAGTGTGATGGGTGACAAATTGATGTCCGCCTGTCTGTGCCGGGCCAGCTCACAGTGGCGTAGCCGGCAGGATGCTCCGCTTCTGGGACAAGGCGGGACCTGTGTTCAAACAATTATTATCTGTGAACGCCCGCGCAGCAGCGACTCACACACTGGCCGCTGGAGCGCCCTGCGGACGCACCGGAGCTGCGCTTCAGAAACCGCCCGACAGCGGAATGGCTTTCCCCGAGTGCGGAGGGAGAACCCGACATCGCCGAGCGCAGCTGGCTCCAGTCGCGCTGTCGAGACGGACAGCCAGGCCGGCGTGGCAGCACAGAAGGCCACACCGAGGCGGGGCCTCGCATGACGGGATCCGGGAGGTAAGTGCCCTGCCCTGCAATCATCGGCCCTTCGGGTCGGTCTTACCTCTATTCTTACAGGGAGGGACGAACCGATCCGCCCGCGGCAGGAGCACGCTGGCCACGGGCTGTCGGCAGCGCTGGGCGACGCGGCGGCAGCAAAGAAGGCTGCGGAAACGGAGCCGCTGCGGCTCAAGGAATTGCCGCAGCCACAACGCGCTAAGAGGCACGCCTCGCACTCGAGCAGGGAAGGCAAGATGGCCGCTGGTCGGATGTCCCCCCGCTGACAGGCAACGGGATTGGCCGGTGTGTCTTGCGTGCTCGCCATGATTGGATAGAGGCGGGCCCAAGGAATGCCAGTCTCGGCCAAACCGAGACCCGATTGGGCCAGAGGGAGTGGCCCAGAGGAGGCAGGCGCGCGTGGAGCTGATGGACAGGTAAGCCCACCGACGCCTGTCTCTCTCCACCAGCGCTCGGCGTAAGGCCGGAGGAGTCCCTTCGCCCGCCAAGCCGCCCTTAGAGGAGCTGCTATTGTTCTCGCCGCCAGTGTGAGCAGCTGACGGGAAAGGCGGTCGCGCCGGAGAGACGCCGCTGGAGACGGAGGATCGGCGCGGGCGCTGGAACCGGAGGCCGGGCAGAACACGGCGGGGGGGTGAGTATTACCGCCCTCAGAAAGCAAGTGGGGAGGTTTGCCGAACATGGCTGTGACCTTTAGGGACGATCAGCCCGGTAGGCAACTCCCCGACAGCGACGCTGGCGGTGCAGACGGGCTGAAGAGGCTGGGAGATCAACACGCAGGGGCTGGTAGGATCGGGGCTGCTGAGTGCCCTGGGTCCTAGCGCCCGCTTCAAGCCCGCAGCTGTCTCCTGCCGCTCTGCCTGGACGCAGACGGGCCTGGATTTGAGCTTTGCTGTGCTCAGACCCAGACCGCCGGGCGTCCAAGAGAAGAAGGAGGAACCGGCGGGTGAATGCCGGTTCCTCCGAAAGAGAGGGCGCTGGCGCTGGGTGGCGGCCCCGAGAAGGGGCCGCCTCTGTGTGGGCAGAGGAGATCCCCTGGGCGGCTGGGCGAGCCGACTGCGAGAGCGCGTGCCGCGGACAACAGGCGGACGGGCATGGAACCTGTGACGGAGGACTTCAGCAGGCAAGTCAGGGGCTGTCGGAGGGGGGCAGGAGCACTGCGGTACGGAGACCGCAGGGCACTCGGGCTGAGTGTCCTGGCAGTGCTTCTGGCCCTCTTTTCCTTTTTTCCACAGGCCCAAGCCCCGACGAGTGCTGGGGACTACGCCGCCAGGGACCTGCCCTCCTGAAACGGGCCGCCACGGGAGGGCTCCACGCCGAGAGGCCACAGTGTCCCAACTGCGGGAACTGCGGGGCGAGAGCGGCGAGACCACAGGGGCGCTTTGCGCCGGGCGGGGTGCCGAAGAGCGGATGTCCCAGGGTGCCGTGTTGGACCCTGGGGCATAGTAGGACCTCACCGGGACGCTGCTCCTTTCGGGTTGTGCCGCTCGACCCACGGTTCCTCGCTAGCGGTGGGGCACTGTGGCCGCCGGCCGGGCTGGAGCCCGGCGGGACGCCAGGAGGACGCGGAGGAGGGCTTGTGCCTCCAGACCGCGAGGGGCGTCCGTCCTGGTTCTATTGGGAGCCACGGGTCGAGGGCATGGAAGCCCCACCCTGTAGGGGCCCGTGGTTACCGCCAGGCGGCGCCGGATGCCGTTCGCCCGTGTGGCCTCGGCCGGGATGGAGCCCGCCGGGACGCTTTGAGGACCGGAGGAGGGCGTGCTCCTCCAGAACGCAGTGGGGCGTCCGCCCTGGTTAGACAGGGGCTCGGGTACAGGGCTTGGAAGCCCAGCCTTGTAGGGGACCCGTGGCCACCGCCAGGCGGCCCAGTGCCTGTTTATTCCGGGAGCCCGCACTTCCGCCACACCAGGAAGTGCCGGGGAAGACGACCGCAGACACAGATGGCTTCCGGGTGCACGGCCGGGCACTTCCGCCACACAGGGTGTGGCCGCTGTTAAGTGCCGGAAGCAGCTGGAGCCCATCCGCTCCCCATAGGCCAGCCCTCCAGTCAGCGTGGAAGTCGGGAGGCAGAAAGACTGAACTGAGAGAGAGGACGGGAGGCGGCCAGGAAGGCAAAGAGACTGTGGGCCCTGGACTTTGGGGGAATCAGTGCAAGAGGCACTGGGGTTCGTGAGTGTGCACTGGACTTCTGAATTTGTAAATAGTGTAAATAAAGAGTGTGATGGGTGACAAATTGATGTCCGTCTGTCTGTGCCGGGGCCAGCGTTCACAGTGTATAATTAGACCAAGGGATAAAGCCAGACCATCCACCAGGGGCATCTGTAATAGAAATTTAGTTCAAATTAAAACAAAAAATATATCAGCAGTTCAGAAAGAACCATGCAGTTTTAAATGCTGTTTATTGAACATTCGCTCTCTTGGCACTAAAGCTGTTTTGGTAAATGATATAATATTAAGTACAAAATCTGATCTGTGTCTTCTTACTGAAACCTGGCTTAGTAAATGTGACACTGTTCCCTAGCTGAGGCGTCACCAGATGGATACTGTTCCTTCATAAGTCTAGAGATTCTGGTCGAGGAGGAGGACTTGGAATAATTCATTGTAACAAAATGCAAATCACTCCTAAAAATTTAGGCAACTTTACATCCTTTGAGGCATTAATTTTAAATATTAAAACAGATTCCAACACAATTATAGTGCTAGTCTACAGACCACCAGGGCCATATTCATTGTTCATGACTGAATTTAGCAACCTTCTGTCTGATTTGGCTATAAATTATGATCACGTAGTTCTGATGGGGATTTTAATGTACACATTGATGTGGAAACTGACACTTTTAGCAAATGTTTTACTTATTTGTTAAATTCAGTAGGATTTTGTCAGATTGTCAAAGGTCCAACTCATAATCATAACCATACATTAGATTTAATTATAACTTACAAAGTTGAAATTCAAAATTTAAATATTACTCCATTAAATGTAGTTATTTCCGATCACTTCTTAATTACGTTTGATTTAGTTCTGCCCATGCCAACGCACTCAGATTAAAACAAAGACAGTGCGACATCTAGATTGTAATTCTGCTTCAAAATTTATAGATACCTTGAGTAAGTCGAGTGTAATTGTGGAAAACCATTTAGATCAGTTAACATCAAATGTAAACGTGGAAAACAATTTAGATCAGCTAATATCACATTATAATGTGACCTTGAGAGATGCTCTGGACACAGTGGCTCCCCTAAAAACAAAAGTGATCAAAGCACATAGAAACTCTCCCTGGTTTAATGAAAATACTCGAGCTCTTAAATTAGAGTGTCGAAAACTGGAGCGCAGATGGAGAACAACAAAGCTACATGTCTTTCAAATTGCATGGACAGAGAGTGTAATAAATATAAAAAGCCCTCTTTAAAGCTCGCTCAGAATACTATTCTACATTAATAGATAGCAATAATAAAAATCCTAGGGTACTTTTAGAGCAGTGGCTAAATTAACAAATGGGAATTCAGATCAACAGTGCAAAATACCAACAGATATTAGCAGTACAGACTTTATGAACTTCTTCAATGAGAAAATTAAAAATATAAGATCCCAGATCTCAGCATCACAGTACAAACCAAATACTAGCTTAGCAGACCCTGCTGCACATTGCATTCAGCACTTTAGTAATTTTAATCCTGTAACTCACCAGGAAGTCTTAACTTTAATTACTAAAATGAAGCCCACTACTTGTTCCCTAGATCCAGTGCCAACAAAACTAGTAATAAGTGCAATGGATGTTCTTGCAGCCTATTCTAACCATTATCAATAGTTCATTACTGCATGGCACGTACCTGATGCACTAAAAGTGTCAGTCATTAAACCTTTACTTAAAAAGTCAGACCTAGACCCACACATACTAAATAACTATAGGCCTATTTCAAATTTACCATTTCTCTCTAAAATACTAGAGAAAGTAGTCGCCAGTCAGCTTCAGTCACACCTTACGCATTACAATTTATTTGAGAAATTCCAGTCTGGCTTTCGCACTGGTCATAGTACAGAAACGGCACTAACACGGGTTGTAAATGACATTCTGATATCCTCTGATGAAGGAAATTCCACTGTAATTATGTTGTTGGACTTAAGTGCAGCATTTGACACCATTGACCATTCTATTTTACTGCACAGGCTAGAAAACGATGTTGGGCTTACAGGCCCGTGCTCGCTTGGTTCAGTTCTTATTTATCAAATCGATTCCAGTATGTACAGAAATGTGCAGACAGTACTCCATCATTATACACAGAAGTTCAATATGGTGTCCCAGGGCTCAGTACTGGGACCTTTACTGTTTTCACTTTACATGCTTCCACTGGGATCTCTCATTAGGAAACATAATGTTAATTTTCACTCGTATGCAGATGACACCCAGTTATACCTTTCATTTAAATCAAATGAAGTTTCTCCGATGTTGTCTTTAATTAGTTGTGTTAGTGAATTAAAGGAATGGATGAATGAGAACTACTTGTCTTTAAATACAGATAAAACAGAGATGTTAATTGTTGGAGGGAATGACGCTGATCACAGCAATATTTTGTCGTCATTTAACTCAGTTGGAATCCCAATTAATTTTACTGAATCAGCCCGCAATCTAGGAGTTATCTTTGACTCTAGCATGTCATTTAAAGCACATATTACAAAGTCGTCCAAAACATGTTTTTCCATCTTAAAAATGTTAGGAAATTAAGGGCTTTCTAAATAAACAGGATTGTGAGAAATTAATTCATGCATTTATCTCTAGTAGGATTGACTACTGCAATGTGGTGTTCACTGGCTGTTCAAACTGTTCTCTATACAGCCTCCAGTTAATCCAAAATGCGCTGCAAGAATTATTACAAGAACAAGAAAATATGAACACATAACTCCAGTTCTTAAATCTTTACACTGGCTCCCAGTTAAGTTTAGGGCAGATTTCAAAATCCTCCTTTTAACATATAAAGCATTAAATGGCCAAGGTCCGCTTACTTGTCTGAACTTATCATGACTTACAAACCTGAGGCACATTAAGATCTCAAGATGCCGGTCTGCTTAGGATTCCAAGGATTAATAAAATAACAGTGGGAGGTCGAGCTTTTAGTTACAGGGCCCCTAAACTGTGGAATGGTCTTCCTGCTTCCATAAGAGATGCCCCTCAGTCTCAGCCTTTAAATCCCGGCTGAAGACTCACTACTTCAGTTTAGCATATCCTGACTAGAGCTGCTGATTAACTGTACAGACTGCATCTCTGTTGTTAGTCATTAGCACTAAAACATAAGTAACATGATAATTATATTTGAATACTAACCCTCACCTATTCTGTTTCTTTTCTCGGTACCCAAATGTGGCCATTGGTGCCACGGCCCACCTGCCAAGTTGTTTGCCTGCCTATGGTAAAGTCATCCCTGATGGAGGATCACAGGAATCATGGGAAAGAGGGTCCTTTCATCGGAGCAACGTTTCAGCCGTGGCATGGCCAAATGGGGAGGCAGCTTGATGGATGAGGTCTCCAGGACTCTAAAAATATCCAAACCTAATTATGTCATATCATCTACTGTTAAACCGTACTTCTAAAATTTTTATTATTATGCTGTATTAAGGAATTGTTCTGTTCTGTATATTGTATTGTATTGACCCCCTACTTTTGACACCCACTGCACGTCCAACCTACCTGGAAAGGGGTCTCTCTTTGAACTGCCTTTCCCGAGGTTTCTTCCATTTTTCCCTACAAGGTTTTTATTGGGAGTTTTTCCTTGTCTTCTCAGAGAGTCAAGGCTGGGGGGCTGTCAAAAGGCAGGGCCTGTTAAAGCCCATTGCGGCACTTCATGTGTGATTTTGGGCTATACAAAAATAAACTGTATTGTATTGTATTCACCCGCAAATCATTTACTACTTTAACGAGTGCAGTTTCTGTGCTGTGATTTGCTCTAAAACCCGACTGAAATTTATCAAGAATAGCAGGTTTATTGAGGTGGTCATTTAACTGCATAATGGCTGCCTTCCCCAGAACTTTACTTAAGAAAGGCAGTTTAGAGATGGGTCTAAAATTTTCAAGAGCCAAGGGGTCAAGATTATGTTTCTTAAGTAGGGGTTTAACTACAGCAGTCTTAAGACAGTCTGGGAAGACCCCCGTATCTAATGACGAATTTACTATGTCAAGAACATTATCAATTAGCACGCCCGATATTTCTTTGAAATAATTTGTTGGTATTGGGTCAAGGACGCAGGAGGAAGGTTTTAATTGAGATATTATTTTTTGTAAATTAGGTAAATCTATCCTAGTGAAAGAGTTTAATTTGTTTATAATGGAATGCTGGGTTTTAGGAGGATCCTTAGTGTTGGCGAAGATATACTATGTTATTTCTAATATCATTAATTTTTCAGAGGACCGGGTCGCCATCTTTGGCTGACTGCGATCTGCCTGTGTTAATTTGTCGGTGGACCGATCAGTCATTTACCAGCCCTCCTTACCTTTTCGTGGGGTGAGCAGTACTTCGCTCGCCTCCCCCTTCCCCTTCAGAAAGATTAAATCCATCTTCTTTTGGGTGAAATTGTAAGCAGCAGGACGGTGACCTCCTCCTTCCCACAATCCTTCGGGATGGGTCTCTTGCCCCTTGCTGGCACCCAACATGCGGAAGTCCTTTGTTTTGTTTGTCTGTCTGAACAAGAGCGCACCACCGTCTTTGGGAGTTTCTCCTGCCTCCTGCAGAGCCTCCGAATGTCCTCCATGCAAGGTACAAAATGAGTTATTTTAAAGATGTTATCTACGACATTCCCGGCACATCCCTCATTGTAGTCTTCTTTGTTCGGAGGCCTGTCCTGATCTGTGTAGCCGCTCTATAGCTCATACCTAGTGTCGGCCATGATGAACATGGATCCTCCGCTGGTGCCGTCGCTCTGCTTTGCTTTCTTCTTCCCCATGATGGACTTGGTAAATCGATGTTCTGGCGATTTTCTCTGCGTGTCTTGACGCAGTCTTTTTTTTTTTTTTTTTAATTTTTATTTTTATTCATTTTATTACAATCCATACAAAGCAATCAAGATTTTACAAAAAGAAAAATTGAGTTAAGAACAGATCGATCCCCACCCCTGAGAGAGAGAGCAAGCCAAATAACGTTAAATTTAAGGCTTGTAAACATACCTAATTTAAAAAAAATTCTCTGTGCTTTATGAACTTATTTTAAAATATTACTGATTAGATCCTGCCATGTTTTGAAAAAGTCTGTACGGATCCTCTAACTGAGTATTTGATTTTTTCCAATTTCAAATAATATAACACATCGGTTTCCCACTGACTTAAAAGAGGAGAGTTTGGATTCTTCCAGTTTATCAGAATGAGTCTGCGTGCCAACAGTGTAGTGAATGCAATCACAGTTTGTTTGTCTTTCTCCACTTTAAACCCCTCTGGAAGAACCCCAAACACAGCTGTTAATGGGTTAGGAGGGATTGTGAGTCCGAGGCAGTCTTCTTAATGATTTTCTGTCCACAAAAATTTTTCCAGGTCTTCTGCCAAATTGACAGCCAGAGAATCTTGTCGACTACGCCACTTTGACAAATAGGGGACGCTATCGTCCCCTTGAACCCTCAGACCAGTCACCAGATAAAAGTCCAAAATATTGGCTTTTTATTATAATAATGTGCGCAAAGCACCCACCACTTTACTATACTCATAAACAATAACAATAATCAATACAATACAATAATCCTCCGCACCCAGACACGTCGTCCCCCTTCCTCCCAACTCAGCTCCATGCTGCGATCCTCCACAGTCCATTTTATAGTTCTTGACCCGGAAGTGTTTCTCTCTCTTTGTCCATGTGACTTTCCAACACTTCCGGGTAGGATAAAATACTCCTTTTTTTTCATCCCAGAATTATGTTATTTCTTCTGTCCATGTGACTGGGACGTACTTCCGGACTGTAGGGAAAATATTCCTTGAGTCTGCTGCAGCATCCTCTGGCAGCGCTCATGGTCTCCAGCAGGGCTATGAATAAAGACTCCATTGTCCAGGATTCCCTGCTGGCATTTGGGGCACCTCCATGCTGCAGGGAGAGCTCCATCTGGCGGCCTGGGGGTATTGGCTGGGATGAACAGCCGGCCATATACCACAAAATATTATACAATAAACACAAATATTTGATTTGCATCTCTAACAGCAGCTATAAATTTACAGTACTTGTAAAAGTTTTTTTTTTTTCACTTTTATTCACTGCAGTAGGACTGCATCCGGCAAACGTTAGGAGGGGCCCATTGATATCTCCATGGGACTGAAGACTTTAGAGGACGCTACCATAGAACCTAATTGGGTAGAAGAAGGCTTATTCATTTGTTCATTTACACTCTTCTTGTGTTTTAGACAGATCAGCAGTCATCTACATACCACATTGTGAACTCCCACTTCCTGTAGTTTGATACCCGATGTCTCATGTGGTACCTTATGAAATGCTTTATGAAGAATGAATAAGTAACATAATTTCAACAGGTCAGATCATATCTCTTTGTTGCCTTCTCAAAGAATTCAGTCATATTACTAAGACATGACCACCATTGACTGAACCAATACTGATTTTTCAGTAAAAGTCCTGACCTTGCCATATGTTGCTCAAGCTTCTCCTTTGTAAATCCTAGCATGAACTTTCCTACGATGCATGATAAGTTTACTGGCCCATAGTTACTTGGCCAATTTTTCTATATATCCTTTCTCTATAATAAGAAAGAAAGAAGAGTTGTCAGCTACCTGGAGCACAACTTCAAACAACAGAACATGTCAGTCCCACGCCACCGCTGCTTGGCACAGCCAATCAATGTGCCAAAGACAGGAACTCTGTGAGCGCATAAGGATCAAAGCTGTAGACGTGGTGGCAGTCTTGTTTTGCACTGGAACTTTGAAATGGTAAATTACTGGTTGAGCTTTTGAGTACATGAAGTTAAATACGCATCGCTACAGAATCTGTGATGCAAATGGCTAGCATTATACACTTGGGGGGCCGTCCCTGTCAATCCCCTAAATGTGGTGCATAGTGGGGGGCACAGCAAGCTTAATCTAACACAAGATACAATGAATACATACAGAACAAGCAAGTCCTTCAATAATTCAAGTCCTTCTCACTAGGCTAAATGACACTTGGAGAGGAATATAGCAGATAAGGCGAAAGAAGACCCCGACAGATTCTTTCAGTATTTTAGTAGTAAAAGAACAGTCAAGGAGGAGGTCAAGTTCATCAGGAATAGTAAGGGGAATTAAAAGATACAGACAATGAAATAGCAGATGCCCTAAACTTACATTTTTCTGAGGTGTTTACAAGTGAGCAAGTGGATAACCTCAGAGCAGTAACAGGGACTACTAAGGAGGTACTGAGGGATTTGGAAATTGTAGAGGGAGAAGTGCTGCTTAGATTAAATAAAATGAAATCAAACAAATCACCAGGACCAGATAATATTTATCCTCGTGTTCTTAAGGAGGCTAGTGAGTACAGATATAAACCCTTGACACATATTTTTAGGAAGTCTGGAGAGCACTGGAGAGATTCCAAAGGACTGGAAAATGGCAAATATCATCCCATTATATAAAAAGGGTGACAGGGCAGATCCAAGCAACTATAAATTACTGGAAGGAATTATTAAGGATAAGATTGAGCAACACATGGCAAGGATAGGAGTTATTAGGAACACACAGCATGGAGTCAGAAGATGGAAGTCGTGTTTTACTAACATGTTGGAATTCTATGAGTTTCCAACAAAAGCATACGATCAAAGTGGAGCTTATGATATTATTTTTCTGGACTTTCAGAAAGCATTTGATAAGGTGCCACATGAGAGGTTGGGCATCAAGTTAAAAGAAGTGGGAGTTCAGGGTGATGTTTTTGGATGGGTGCAGAATTGGCTCAAACACAGGAAGCAGAGGGTGATGGTGCGAGGAACCTCATCAGAACTGGCCGATGTTAAGAATGGTGACCAGCAGGGCTCATTGCTAGGGCTGCTGTTATTTTTAATATATATAAATGATTTAGATACGAATATAAGTAACAAGCTGGTTAAGTTTGCAGATGATACCAAGATATGTGGATTAGCAGATAATTTGGAATCCATTATATCATTACAGAAGGACTTGGATAGCATACAGAATTGGGCAGATTTGTGCCAGATGAAATTTAATGTCAGTAAATGTAAAGAATTACACATAGGAAGTAAAAATATTAGGTTTGAATACACAATGGGTGGTCGGAAAATCGAGAGTACACCTTATGAGAAGGATTTAGGAGTCATAGTGGACTCTAAGCTATCAACTTCTCAACAGTGTTCAGAAGCCATTAAGAAGGCTAACAGAATGTTAGGTTATATGGCGCCTTGATGTGTGGAGTACAAGTCACAGGAGGTTATGCTCAACCTTTATAATGTACTGGTGAGGCCTCATCTTGAATGTACAGTTTTGGTCTCCTGGCTACAAAAAGGACATAGCAGCACTAAAAAAGGTCCAGAGAAGAGCAACTAGGCTGATTTGAGGGCTACAGGGGTTGAATTATGAGGAAAGATTAAAAGAGCTGAGCCTTTACAGTTTAAGCAAAAGAAGATTAGGAGGTGACATGATTGAAGCGTTTAAAATTATGAAGGGAATTAGTACAGTGGATCGAGACTTGTATTTTAAAATGAGTTCATCAAGAACACGGGGACACAGTTGGAAACTTGTTAAGGGTAAATTTCGCACAAACATTAGGAAGTTTTTCTTTACACGAAGAACGATAGACACTTGGAATAAGCTACCAAGGAGTGTGGTAGACAGTAAGATGTTAAGGACTTTTAAAACTCGACTTGATGTTTTCTTGGAGGAAACAAGTGGATAGGACGGCCGAGTTTTGTTGGGCTGAATGGCCTGTTCTCGTCTAGAGTGTTCTAATGTTCTAATATTCTCATTATGGTCACTTAATGTGCCCCTTGTGAGGTGTAAATCCAGGTGGAGTACCAATCAGGTAGTGACATGCGTGTTTACACTGTAAATTATTTATGCATACGTGAAGCAGATCAGTCAGCAGTGTAAAGTGTAAGGTGGAGTCCTCTTAGAGTACTAGCAATGCCACCGGGGGTGACACCTCCATTCGTGAGTTACTGACTGAGGTGTTCTGAATGGCAGTGATACACTATTGGCTCTCAAGTTTCCACACAGGACATGACCCAGGTGTCCCACTTTTATTTGACAAAACGTGACTTTATTTGATGACAGCTTGTGTGTTGACAGCACTTCACTGTAGCTCATCAGCATGCTGTAGTGTTTTAAGACTGGGTGTGTAAACTCTACTGCATCAAGTTCACGTGAAAGACTTTGTGAAAACACCACAGGCCTTTCACCGTATCCTTGAGGAGACACAGTCCAATGTGTGGTGTTCGAATAAGTCACAGCTGTCATGGTGGGCTAAACCTAAAAAGAATGAACTGCAGGCATTCACAGCTGTATAAATGACTGTGCCTGCTGGCAGAGATGCTACCCTTAGATGTGGACCTCTTGTTATATTGGCCATGTTGTTGCTCATCTGACTGTTCACTGGACCACCCTAATGACTGTGGTCCTTCAAAATTACATGACATGTTGTTACTCCATCAAGGGGTTTGTTCTCAGTGTTGTACCTGATATCCCCTCACAATATTTACAGACATGGACCCTGTACACCAAACGTAGTACAAGGGGCTGCAGGCTCACATGATGTGGCTTGCTTGCAAAAAGAACAAACAGAATGGCTGACATCTTCATTTAGGACATGCTGTGAAGTACTTTTCAGGGTATTATTGCATGTCTTAGTAATTATTGTGTTGATTGGACCCTTTATATGTTTTATATTCGTATTTCAAAGCCACTAGAAGAACAGCATTTGTGCCTCAGGCTTCATCAGAGACAGCACAATGAACCTCATTACTTAAACTGTACGTTTCTAATGTAATTTTTAGGAAGGGTGACATTGTAGAAGGTGATACTAATTCCTTAGAATAATGCAATTCTTACTACGCCTGGCATTAATTGTGAACTTTTATTCAAGTCTGAAGTGTACTGATGAAGCTTGAAAAGTTTTTATTGTGTAATAAATTGGAAAGCGGGGTGTATGTTTTACAAGAGGTGTGTAAGAAGTCCTGTAAGCTCAGGTGTGTTTGCAAGGCCGCAAGTAACTGGGATAAGGTGAGGAACCTGCGTTATTAAAAATCACGTGTAAGTAATCTAGAGTTCTCAAAGCTCTCCAACGTCAAACTGAGCTAAAAAGAGTTCAACGCCATCATCAGTCATCAGAAAAAGAAGACTGTGATCATAAGCTATGGATAGAAAATAACTTTTTCAAACTTAACGCCAATAAAACAGAAGTGTTATTGGTCAGCCCAAACTCCCAACTTTCTAAGGCATCCAGTTTCTCTGTTTCTGTTGATGGTCCACTTGTCAAACCTGCTCTTGTTGTCAGAAATCTTGCTGTTTTGTTTGATTCCTCACTTAACTTTGAGCTTCACATTAAGTTTCTTTCCTAAATTTTATTCTATTATCTCCGTCACATTGCCCGCCTCTGTCTGTTTCTGTCCTTTAATGAGGCTCAAATTCTGGTTCATTGTTTCATAAAGTCTCATATCGATTACTGCAATTCTCTCTTCATTGGCCTCCCTAAATCTACACAGAGGCTACAGTGCATGCAGAACTCGGCAGCCACACAAAGCGTTTTGCTCACATTCCCCCTGTTCTCTCCCAGCTGGTTCCATCAAGGATTAAATTCAAGATTCATCTTCTCTCCTTCAAAGCACAACATAGCCTTCCCCTTTTCTACCTCACTCAGCTCCTAGCTCCTTACATTCCTTGTCGCTCTCTTAGGTCCTCGAGGAGCAATCTCCTTACTGTCCCACACATCAGACTCTCCACCCTTGGAGGGCAGGCAGTTCCTTCAGTGTTATGGCCCCTCAACTCTGGAACTCTCTTCCTCAGTCTTTCTGAGATTGCTCCTGCTTCTCTACTTTTACATCTCAACTGAAAATGCTTCATCTTCTTTGTCTGTTGTGTACAATTTTTTTTTTTACTGTATGTATAGCGAGTTTGGGTTTGTGAAAGGATCCCATATAAATGAAAATTATTATTTTTAATAAAGGGGCATCATACTGGCACATGTGCTTTTCGCTTTACACCCGCTGCTGCTTGGGTAATAATAATTATAATAATAATAATAACTGGATGGGATGTGTGTGTGTGAAGTAAAGACACTTGAAGGCTGAGAGAGTGCAATGGACTTGTACAGACTAGAAAATCCTTAAGTGTTACCCATTTAACGGTTTACAGGGTTACTTAACCAGGTTATTCACAGGGAAATCTACCTCTGATAACCCGGCATTTACATGGCATTTTAGAAACCAGGGATCTGTGAAAAACCGAATTATTGAGGTGTATGGCAACACACTCATGGGCTATAGAAGAAACTTGTATACTGAACATGTGTGAACAGTTTGATAAAGGTCTCCATTTGTTAATTAATATCGTGACCATTCACGATTGTGATCGTTCATCCAAAATTAGAAAGGGTAACACATGAGTTTAGCTGCAATATTTAGGTAAAAACGCATTTACTACTCATACTAGCTGTGTGTGGTTTTCAGGACAAAAAGCAACCCAATGACTCCCCAGCAGTTTTAATATATTAGTAAACTAACAAAGGCATCAGCTAACTGGGCCGAGCAGGTTGTGTCTTATCTGAGATGGACGTGTAGTCGAGGGCAGCTGTGGAACAAATTGAGCTGGACAGGCAGGAACCGGTCTCAGGAAAACGTATGGTAGCTCGTTGTTTGAAAGTTCAACATGCATGTAGCACAAAGCTGAGTTTGTCTGCTTGGGTTGAGTGAGAAGTGAGGGGCATGCAAGTGCTGAAAAATGTTAAAAGTGCAGGCATGTGCCATCTTACCAAGGGCAAGTCACACTTGTATAAGCTTCTACATCTTCACACCAACTACCATGGCTGTGGCTGATGCGAGCGTAGTGGACAGTTCCACACACACACACACACACACACACACACACACATGTCTTTCATTTATATGTGTTAAACTAGCAAAATACCCGCGCGTTCGCAGCGGAGAAGTAGTGTGTTAAAGAAGCAATGAAAAAGAAAAGGAAACATTTTGAAAATAACGTAACATGATTGTCAATGTAATTGTTTTTCACTGTTGTGAGTGATGAGTGTTGTTGTCATATATATATATATATATATTTACACACACACATACATACATACACACACATATATACACACAAATACATATATATATATATACATACACACACACATATATAAACATATATATACATATACATACATATCTACATATATACACACACAGCTATTTCGTATCAGTGCAATACGCTGCTTGTTAAAACGGATAACTCCCGCTCTTACGTGCAAGTCTGCGTGGATATTATGAACTATTGTATTTGTTCAAGTTCATTTAAATTTTAAATAGAAGGAATTTTTATTTAGTCGACAGAAATATCTTTGGTAGGAATGGTAAAAACAGACAGGAATATTATTCGTGAATAAATCAACTCAAACCTTAAACAACTTATAATATTTTGCTCTCCATAAAAATATATCCTGTCTAAATTATACAAGTTAGAAATAAAGTAAACGTTAAAAGAACAAACATTCAAATTTCTTTACTCTTATGTAATTTTATATAAAAATAAACTTAGATTTTAAATATCCCAAAAGATTTTGCTCTCCATAAAAATATATCCTGTCAAAATTATACAAATTCAAATATGAACATGCTGCATAACAAAACCTGGAAATATAAATAAAATGTGTTCCTTTCAGCAATAACAAATCAAATCATTCAGTTGTCTTTGCTCATATGTCATTTTAGAGCTGGACGCCTGGCATCTTTTTGGCCACAGGTTCGTTTCTGTTTGTGTGAGGTTCTGTGTTGTGGAGATTCTCAGGATGGATTGCAGGTGCTCATCAGTGAGGCGACTCCTGTGTGCTGTTTTGTTAGTCTTTATCACTGAGAAGAGCTTCTCACACAGATATGTGCTACCAAACATGCACAAGGTTCGAGCCGCATGTAGACGGACTTTTTGTTCTTCAAAGTCACCAAAGCGCGTGCAAACTCAGTTTATCAGCAAAGTGCGATTTGGGAACACCGTAGTGACGACTTGGTTTAACATTACTTGGCAACAGGGAAAGTGGGGCAAGGTGCACTGGTGCATTTGTGTCTCCCATAAAAGCAGCTTCACTTGAAATCACTTTGTGATTGTGCACGGGTAAAACGTCCGCTGAAGTGTCAGATTCTTATTTAATTATCTGCTTTCTGTATCTTCTGCATTGCATTCAGGTTACCCTGATGTTTTGTCTCATAGTGCCGCCTTAGATTAAATTCTGTAATTACAGCCACATTAGCTCCACAAATGAGACACACGGGTTCAGTAAACATATACTCAGCCTCCCATCGGTTTTAAAGGCTCTATTTTCAGAATCAACTTTCTCTTCAGCATCGTGTGAGCTAGCTTCGCAATAACTTGCAGCATCATAAGCTAGACTTGATTAACGCGTAAGTGTTCGGCAAGGCAGCTGAAGCGCTGCATTATGGGATCTGTAGTTTATTGTGTTACCAGCGCTTCATATACCCGGCTTTAATAACAATAATACAGTATATAAAATGATCGCGGGCGGATATAATTACACGGCCGGATGTGGCCCGGCCCTTGAGTTTGACACATATGGACTAAATAGAACTTGAAAAGATATATTTTTTCAAATGTGATCGCAATTCAGATAGAGTTGACGCACACTACAGCCTGCATGCCTCAATAAGTCATCCTCCCTCGCTCTTACTTTTTACCGCTCATCTAATGAATACACTGAGTATGGCTTTACCAAAACAATCATTGATGGCTAATAAAGTATCCATTATTCGAGTATGTAGATCGGGATATATATATACATATATATATACCCGCGTATCGCAGCGAGAAGTAGTGTGTTAAAAAGCTAGAAAAGAAAAGGGAACATTTTAAAAATAACGTAACATGACTGTCAATATACAGTATTTGTTTTGTGAGTGTTACTGAGTGTTGCTGTCATCAAGGATTTGATTATCATTATTTCTTTCAATCAGGTTCGTATTTGTAGGATGTGTTGTGTTCAAGTTACATTCCGTGTTTGTCAATCGCTGTAAAGATGACAGGTTTCATTCATCGATTCGCTTCTTACTGCATCAATAAACAGCTCGTCTTCTTCTTTATCTGAGACCTGACACACTGCATGCACAGGTTTTTTACACTGTCTTCCTTTAGCGGACATTGACTTTTTCCAACGGTGCTTTGTTTCCGCAGTAGTTGGATTTATGAATATGCTTGTATGTATCAGACGCTTCATATTTTTGCTGCCTTTTCAATTGTGTAATTCGGTTTTGTTCAGCTCTTTGGAACTGTTGCTTTTATCTGTGCACTGCGCCAGTTCACGCGGAGCCGCCGTGTACATGCATCGAAGGTTCCCAGCTGTGCTGGTGCCATCTCCTGCTATGTCCATGGCTGTATTTAATGTTACCTTAGTCCTTGCACTTAAAACTTTCTCTCGCAGTTTCGCTGAGTTTGTGTCAAACACCACCCTGACCATCTCATCTTCCCCTCCATAAGCACAGTCCTTCACCCGTGAATATTTAGTGGCAGTTTGCTATTGGATTGCCGCTGACGGACGGCCTTATATGGGCAGGCACTAAATTACAAACGCCAGCGCAGCCTGTCTATGAACTTAATTTAAAGTGTAGGTTTACATCGTGCTTTGTTTCCGAAGTAGCAGAACTCATGAATATGGTTGTATATGTCACTCGCTCGCTTCTTATTGTTTCGCTGCCTTCTCAATTATATAATGCATGTTTTCTTCAGCGCTTTTTGGAGGTCTTCCTGGTTTTCTATGTACTGCGTGATTACGTGGGAGGCGTGATGATGTCACACGAAACTCCCCCACGGCGTTGAAGCTCATCTCCATTACAGTAAATGGAGAAAAACTGCTTCCAGTTATGACCATTACGCGTAGAATTTCGATATAAAACCTGCCCAACTTTTGTAAGGAAGCTGTAAGGAATGAACCTGCCAAATTTCAGCCTTCCACCCACACGGGAAGTTGGAGAATTAGTGATGAGTCAGTGAGTGAGTGAGTCAGTGAGTGAGTGAGTGAGGGCTTTGCCTTTTATTAGTATAGATAGAGAGATATGTTCGCTGACGTTATGATCGGCTTTTGGGGACAGTCGCGGTGGGTCTTGTGTAGACTGGTGAGACGCCCCTGCCATTAATCGGCTGTGATGGCACAGTCAGTCCTCCACTCGTGTGCGTGTCTTCATAATCCGGGGTGAGGACCTCATAATCGTATACGTGCAAAAAGAAAGTGTGAATCGCCTTAATATTATTTTGCCGTGGTGTAGAAAAGGGGTCCCGTGTTTGCACTTGTCTGGGCTATAGCGCAGGGGGAGGATGAAAAAAATTAAAAGTGCTCACTTTGACTTAAGGCAGAAGCGCAGTCAGCGCCTCAAAGGCCGGGCACAGCTATGCACGCTGCTGGCTGCTCGACTTTTGCTGGGCAGGAGACCACAGTTTTTGCAGACTCGTTCATGATATCAAAAGTCTCAGCGATCTTTGGAGGTCATTCATATATTATATGATATATATATATATAGCAAAATACCCGCGCCTCGCAGCGGAGAAGTAGTGTGTTAAAGAAGTAATGAAAAAGAAAAGGAAACATTTTAATAATAACGTAACATGATTGACATTATAGTGAGTGTTGCTGTCATATATATGCCTGCCTAAATAAGTCACCCTCGCTTTGCTCTTACTTTTTTACCGTTCATTTAATCATGGCTAGTGGCGGAAAATTATAAATGGAAGGAGGATGGCTTTACCAAAACAATTATTGATGCTTAATCGATTATTCATAAAGCTTGAATTGGTGATCTATTTTTCTGTGTAAACCTCATATTTTTTCATACTTCTTCTCAAACTAAGGTGGTGCGAGGGTAAAATGAATCGGGATGCGCTGATCAATGTAATCTGCGTGTAATGCAAAGTGTGATTAAATGCATTATTTTTTAACGCGTTATGGAGCATATGTAGCGGCTTTAGAATGGCTGCTGGTGATTTGGAAGAAGACAGACACAGCAATACCCGAATTCTGCCGTTTATTCTACAAAAGCGTCATCCAGCTTTTTTCTACAAGACAAGCAGTAAAGGGCACAGTCAGCACATGCAACGCCAGGCGCCTCGGTCTCCTGCAAAAGCGTCATCCAGCTTTTGCCAGGAGTCTGCTGTACGCTACATGCGCGTCCCGTGGGTGTTGCATCAATTAAAGTGACCCCCCCGCTACAACAGACAAATAGGAACTATATACAACAGATACAATGATTACATTCAAAAATAAATAAAATTTACAATATATATAAAACAAAAGAAGTTCAGTATATATAAAAAAAAAAGTTTTGAGAATGTTCACAATAAAACAAACTAACTCAGCCACATACTCCCCCCTGAACTTCTCAAAACACTGAGGGTCAGGCAATGGCAGAGTTCTAAATAACAGTAACATAACATGTCATTATTTTCTCACAGTACATCACAGTACTCTTACGTGCGACAAAACCCGTCTCCCAACCAAAAGGGAAAGTGTCAAAAGGAAGCTGGCCAGACTTCCAATGTTCACTTGCATAAGAAAGTGCCTTATACACAATCTCATCTTAATGAATAAATGACTGTTACTCCAACATTGAACTTACTTAACAGAAGTATACATATTATACACATTGCTAATTAACTTAGAACTATTCCAATAGGATAACTGACGATTGTTCACAAAAATAAAGTTTTGGCTAACCCACTAACACCACCACTAGCTTGTTTGTTTCTCTGCGTCATGTTCTGAATCAATCTGTTAACTGGTTTTACTATCCTTCCTACTCTTGTTCTGATGTGCCCTACTGTGCTACTTGGTGCTCTATCGTGTCTCAAAGTGGTTTCTGACATCGATCTTCTAGCTACTTGGTCCTCAGGATGACTGTGGTTCGGTTCTGGCACTTCTGCACCATGCAAACTATCCGTTTCACTGTTGTTGGCCCCGTTTGTCTCAACCCCAACACTATGACTATCGGCACAAGGTCCAGCATGACTATCACTACTGTCGGCTTGGGAGTTGTCAGCCTCTGGCACAGCATTCTCAGCAGATACTTCAGGAGATTCAGATGATGCACATTCTCTTTCTGGAGGAACTAAAGTCTCTGCTACCCAACTGGTAGTACGCTCTATTGGGTCAAACTCTGATCCAGTCACAGAGGCAGTTCTATCCACATCACACTGGTCCCAACTTGGTTCAGAGCCACTATCAAAGGAAGGCTCCACTTCCTGTTCGAATACCACTGGCAAGAAGCTAGCTTGCAGATCAAATTCCTATGAACAATCTTCTCCTGTCCATTGATGGTGTTTTTGATGTGGTATGTATGGCACTTTGAATCTTTAGAGACCACAGTGTACAGTGTAGAGTCCCATCTGTCAGCCAACTTCCTGCGACCACGTTCACCTCTGTTTGCCAAGAGAACTCGATCTCCTTCCTCAATGTCTGCACCTTTTGTCTTCATGTTGTACAAGTCTGCCTGGCGCTGGCTGGATTCAGTGTTGACTTGGGCCAAGATGAAAGCTTCCTTGAGGTCATCCCTCATTCGCCTGACATAGCTATCATAGTCAATGATATCACTGTTCCTCTCCACATTGTGGAACATAACATCTACCGGCAGTCTAGGGACCCGCCCATACATGAGGTAGAAGGGAGCATACCCAGTTGACTCATGAGCTGTACAGTTATATGCAAAATCAATGTCTGCAGCATTTGCGCCATTTAATCTTATCCCTGGGCGGTAAGGCTCTGATCATGTTCCCTAAGGTTCTATTGAATCTCTCAGTGTGGCCATTCCCCATTGGGTGATAAGGTGTTGTTCTTGACTTTTCACACCTGCAATTTGTAACAGCTCCTGGATCAGTTGGCTCTCGAAACTCGCCCTTGGTCTGAATGGATCCTCTGGGGAATCCATAGACACAAAAATATCTATCCCAGAGCTGGCGCAACTTGTTTTGCTGACTGGTCTGAGCAGCAGAAAGCATGGGCCATCTTGGTGAAGTGGTCTGTCACCACCAATACATTCACACTCCTTCCTCTGGAGTCCTCGGCAGACCAAAAGTCCAGACAAACCAGCTCAAGGGGGTACGTAGTCTTGATACTTTCGAGTGGGGCTCTTCCTCTGGCTCCAGGGTCTTGCTGACTACACAGCGTTTGCAGCATTTGACATAGTCTCGGACATCGTGCTCCATGGTACTCCAGAAAAATCTCTGCCTTGCCAGGAACAGTGTCCTACTCTGACCCTGATGACCGGCATCATTGTGGACACCACGAAGAACATGTGTGACTAAGGAGGAAGGTGTCATATACTGGTGGCGCTTCTTCCCAGTCACTGAGTCTTTACATACTCTGTACAGGATACCATCAAGCATTTTCAGTTTCTCCCATTGTTTCAGAGTCTTAAGAACCTTCAGCGATAGTACAGCCCTTTCTCTCCTTGACGGCCGCCTCCCTCGGGTGACAAATGGGATGACCTGGGACAATATAGCATCTCTCCTTTGCTCATCCTGGAGCTCTTGGAGTGAGAAGACGGGCAAAGCATCTTGGCCAGGTGGGATTAGCTGTTCCAGGTCTTGAGCCAACCAAGTGACCACCCTTTGGTTGGCTCCTTGGTCCCATTCCATATGACCTGAAAGGACCGCAGACACTTCACCGCTTGTCATAGAGCAATGTCTAAGGCTCTCAGGTGGGAATGAGCACTTGATACTCTGGTTGTTAGCACTGACTCTAAATGCCTCCTGGACCATGCCCTCTCTAACCTGCTCCGACTCCTCTAACAGTGCTTTGTACGGCTCTTTAATGAGCCTCTGGCAAACACGATTTTGGACAAAGGGCTGCCTGCTTAGGGCGCCTGCAACAATGTTCTTACTACCAGAGATGTACTTGATGTCGAAGTTGTATGGGGACAGTTTTGCTACCCATCGCTGCTCGCATGCATCGAGTTTGGGCTTTGTGAGGATGTAGGTTAGCGGATTGTTGTCTGTCCAGACGGTGAAGTTGTGTCCCTTTAGCCAATGGCTAAATTTATCACAAACAGACCATTTCAGTGCCAAAACTCTAGACGGTACGCTGGATAGTTGCTCTGAGCACGGGTGAGAGCCTTACTGGCAAAGGCAATGGGGCGTGCTTTACTTTCACCCTCTTGGACCTGAGATAGCACAGCCCCTAATCCATCCTGCGAGGCATCAGTGGACAAGATGAATGGTCGACTAAAATCAGGGTGTGCGAGGACAACAGAGTCCAAGAGAGTAGATTTTAACTGTTCAAATGAGTCACGCTGCTCCTGCCTCCAGTCACTTGGGTGTAGTTTCCTGAACGAAGCAGCACCTCGTGCATTCCCTTTCCTCCCCTTAGGTGCAGCAGTCAGGGCGAACAAGGGCTTGGCTATACTGGAACAATCTTGGATGAACTGCTGATAGTACATGACCATGCCCAAGAATGACCTGATCTTCTTCTGTGATGGCGTTAAGCCATCCTCCATCATAAGGTCAGCCTCTGTCATAGCAGCGATAGCTTTGACCTTGTCAGGGTCAGTTGAGACACCACTTTCATCCACGATATGCCCCAAGAACCTCACAGTTCTTCTGAGTAGCTGGCATTTTTTTGGGGCCAGTTTCAGTCCATGAGCATGGAGCCTGCTGAAGACCATCTCCAGCCTCTTGAGGGCTTCAGCTTCATTGGGTGCATACACTAGTACATCATCCAAGTAACAGAGCATCGTCAGGAAGTTCTGGTCACCAAAAATACCCATCATGAGGCGCATGAAGCTTGCAGGGCTATTACAGAGGCCCTCGGGAGCCTGTTAAATTCATACAGCCCCATAGGTGTGGTGAAAGCTGTAAGTTTTTTGTGTTCCTCTGCCATTGCGATGTTATAAAAGCCAGAGGTAAGGTCCATGGCACTAAAGATGGCGCTCCCTCCTAGAGCTGCAAGACAGTCAGACTGGTGTGGCAAGGGATGTGCGTCCTTGATTGTGCGCGTGTTCAGCCAGCGATAATCCACACATATCCTGAGATCACCATTCTTCTTCCAAACAAGCACTAGTGGGGAGGCCCACTCACTGTTAGACTTGGGATGATCTCAAGCTCTTCCATCTCTGTGAGCACTTGACGGAGCTTATGATATTGCCCTGGTGGGACACGTCGATATGGAAGTCTGAAGGGTCGATCATCAGACAGATGGATGTGGTGAACAAAGTCTTTAGCCATCCCACAGTCAAGCTTACTCTTTGAGAACACATCCTCATACTTTTGCACTAGCTGCAGCAACTGAGATTTCCAGTGGTGGGACACCTCACAGGAGTCAATATCCAGATCTTCCAACCCCAACTTATGTAGGCTATCGTGAAAACTGGGACAAGGAGGGTCACCTTGCTTGTTGGCCACTTCATCACACAGCGTCTGACTCTGCAGCTCAAGCTCCTCTGCTGGTGTCTGTCCAGTGGTCACATCCAAATCTTCAACAGCAATGCAGGGTGACACATTTGCAACCTTGGTGTTGCGCTTTAAGATGATTGGTTTGTCAGAGGTGTTCAAAATTCTTATTGGGACCCACTTATCACCACTCATGGAGCACACCGACCTGCAGACAATGATGCTTTTCTTGTGAGTTTGTGCCTTAGATGGTTCAATCAAAATGGCACTGCCCTCAGAAAGAGGTGAGGCTGCAGGTAATTTGGCCCAAACCAGGTGTTCTTGTTTAGGGAGAAGAGTCACTGCCTGCGCCAACCTGGCGGTTCCAATAGCCTCTGGGATTGTCTCACCTCTCCACCTGCTAATGCCAGACAGCATATTAAGAAACTGCACTATTTCAGGTGCTTTAGCGGACTCAGGTTTGCTTACAACATGCCAGAACTGAGGAGACTGCTTGAACCACTTTAGAAGGTGCTTTATAACATTTGTGCCCAGGATAAGCTGGTCTTTTGCCCAGGGACAACCAGGGCAGGCACACTGAATGCACATCCATACACCTCCATCATTAAGTTGTAAATGCACTTGGGCCTAACCTCAACTCCACCACAGCCAATGAGCACAACATCAGTCTGGATATTGTCAATCTCCAGTGCCAATCCAGCATTCTTTAGCACCTGCTCAGCTTCCTCATTAATGGTGCAAGCCATAGAGCCGGTGTCGAGCAACGCTTGTAATGAGACTTTATCACCCACCTGTGCACTGGTATAAAACAGACTGTCAGCTTTATCAAGTCTAATCATGTTCTGAAACAGTACAGTACTCCCAGGTGGGGCAGATTTCAGGCACTTTGTATACACAAACTGCACATCTTCATCAAGGTTGAGGGCTTCAACATTTTTACTCACACTGTCCCCTCCTGAGTGTGAGCAACTTAGTTTCCCTGATCAGATGAGCTAACGTTTTGTGCAATAATGGCTTTGGGGCAGTCTCTCCGCTGATGCCCTATTTCTAGACAGGTTAGACATCTCCTGTCCCGCATACAATGTGTTCGTGTTGAGTGAGAGGCGTCCCCGCAGACTTGGCATGGAGGGAAACGTGCTGGGGTTGAAGCCTGTGGTCTAGCTGTAGCATGAACAGGCTGACTGGTGCGCTCCAACACTCTCTCCAGCATACTTAACACACGCCCAGAGCATTTGGCTCTGAAATGACTGCCTCACTTGACTTGGTTGGATTAGGCGGGCTGCACCTGGCTGTGTTCACATGAGCACATGCAACTTCGGGTTCTGGCACACTGCTACTTGTTACGGTAGTGGCCACTTGTATAGCATGTGACTTGATCATGTCTGCACCTGATCTTTTAGCTCGGCATTCTCGCTGATGCTCATCTATAGCCTCTTGTACCTCTGTAATTGACCACTTGCTTGTAGGCTTACACTTGAAAACACATGCGAGACTACGGTCAGGACAGTTTCGGATAAACATCATGGCTATTTCTGCATCCATATTCTCTAATTTACTACCCTGACGTCCCAAGTGCCTATTAGCCACTTCAGCAGCTGTGTTCAACCTGACCCAGTAATCTATTGGCGTTTCTGTTGCTATTGGTTGGGTGGCATAGAAATCGCCAGTGGTAGACATGAAGCAGGGCTCTCACTAAAATAACGTCTCAATATAGAATAGATTGTCTCAGGGTTAACAGTAACACCAGGTGAGGGGTTGCTTTTCAGTCCCACTTTGACTATACTTTTTGCCTTACCAAGGAGGTGGTTCAGGACCTCATCTCCCTGTTCATGACTTGAAGGACTTTTTATGCAGGTACACCTCCATCAGCTCAATCCACTCCTGAATGGAGTATCTGTCTGCACCATCGCCACGATACATCGGGGGCTCTTTAATATCTGGCCTCACTACTAAGCTCACTTTGGACAAGTTTAGGGTTGTGTCAGGTGGTTCAACCCTAGCTGACTCAGCTGGTGGAGGCTGACTTGGAGTGAATGGGTGCTGACTAGCCAGCAAACAGCTGGCTATGGATTCACCTATCTGGCTCCCCAACTCACCAATTAACACACGTAATTGTTGTACAGTGTTGTCATTTGTAACGGGAGTCGAGAATTGAGGTTCAGGGAAGGTATGTCATTTACACTTTCTGATTCAAATGGTTCATTTAAATCATAGGTTAGCACTGAGGTCCTACCAGCTGCTCCATCTATATTAAACAAACCCTCCCCTGCCTAGAAGTTGTGTAGAAATATTAAAGGTATGTTGACCTCTGCCTGCCATATCTCACACAGGAACAAAACAGTTACAATAACAGTGAGCAAGAACTATAAAGCAGTTTACATTAAATATTTCAACTTATGTCACTAACTCTTAACATGAACTTATATTAACCACAGTTGCGCTTATGCAAAACACCAAAAACCATCTCAGCAGCTACAAAAGATCCACACTTCCACCAACTTGATATCCCACGATGTCACGAGCACACAGCTTGACCTCGGCGATCGGCAGTAGCTGATCAGTGGATCCGGGTCACGGCACCAGTTTTATGTAGCGGCTTTAGAATGGCTGCTGGTGATTTGGAAGAAGACAGACACAGCAATACCCGAATTCTGCCGTTTATTCTACAAAAGCGTCATCCAGCTTTTTTCTACAAGACAAGCAGTAAAGGGCACAGTCAGCACATGCAACGTCAGGCGCTCTCGGTCTCCTGCAAAAGCGTCATCCAGCTTTTGCCAGGAGTCTGCTGTACGCTACATGCGCGTCCCGTGGGTGTTGCATCAATTAAAGTGACCCCCCCGCTACAACAGACAAATAGGAACTATATACAACAGATACAATGATTACATTCAAAAATAAATAAAATTTACAATATATATAAAACAAAAGAAGTTCAGTATATATAAAAAAAAAAGTTTTGAGAATGTTCACAATAAAACAAACTAACTCAGCCACACATATGCATCGAAGCTTCTCAGCTGTGCTTGTGCTAAGAAAAGAAAAGATTTTAAAAATAACGTAACACGATTGTCAATGTGACCTTTTGTAAGTAGTGCCTGGAGGATTCAGTGTGGAGAAACTCTAGAGACAGTGTGTGTATTAACTTGTGGATTTTTCTGTGAGTATTTGGTGGCAGTCTGACGAAGTCGCTTCTGTAAGACTGCGTTAGCCGCGGAGCTCAGCTCAGAGCGAAATTAGATGAATGGGAGGGGATATGATGACGTGACTCCCCCACCCGCCTTAACTGTCAATCCCCCACAAACACAGTCTCTCGGAATTTGCATAAGCACACCCCTTCACCTACAATTTTAACTTAGTTACAAAGTGATCAAAACTCTCGTTATATCCCGCGCCCCTCTCATTAAACTTGTATCCCGCATTACCTGTGGGCATGTGAAACGCCAGCGGCAGCCTGTCTATGAACTTAATTTAAAGTTTAGGTTTACACCTTGCTTTCTTTCCGAGGTAGCATCACTCATGAATATGGTAGTATATGTCACTCGCTCTCCTTATTTTTTCGCTGCCTTCTCAATTATATAATGCATGTTTTCTTAAGCGCTTTTTGGAGGTCTTCCTGGTTTTCTACGCGACGCGCTGACAATCAGTTCACGTGATTACGTGGGAGGCGTGATGATGTCACACGAAACTCCGCCCCCCCACGTCATTCCAGCTCAACTCCATTACAGTTAATGGAGAAAAATACCTTCCAGTTATGACCATTAGGTGTAGAATTTCGAAATGAAACCTGCCCAACTTTTGTAAGTAAGCTGTAAGGAATGAGCCTGCCAAATTTCAGCCTTCTACCTACACGGGAAGTTGGAGAATTAGTGATGAGTGAGTGAGTGAGTGAGTGAGTGAGTGAGTGAGGGCTTTGCCTTTTATTAGTATAGATACTGTTATGTACCAAGTCCTTCATGATGGCTACTTTTGGTCTAAATAACACTTGTAAAGTGCCAGTAAATTGACTCTGAGCAGCACTGAGTGCAGGACAGGATGGAGTGTCAGACCACCACTGGGCACATCCTGAGCTCATTTTACACCACTGATTTAATGTGCTACTTTCTTTTATGTTCAAAGAATGTCAAACTGTCCATAAAAACAAAGAAACAAACAGCAGTTGCGGGGAGAAGAAGCAAACTGCATACAGATAACAGCTGGACCAATGTGGAGCTGTGAGGAGAGACCACTGAAGGCCCTGAGCGACTCTGGACAAACAAATATAATGAAGACATCTGAGATTTGATGAACTCATTAGTGAATTAAGAACTGAAATTAACAAATAAATGTAATACTTCAAAAAACAGTATTGTGTACAATTCTATAGAAACAGCGGAACTTAAATTTTTAACTAAAGAATAGCATTTGGATGAGAACACTCTATTCTTGTCATTAGTGTTTAAAATATTTTTTATAATTGTTTTATAAGTTTTACTTATTGTTTAAAGCACCCTTGACTGATTTTGAATTATCTTTATAATCCTCGTGCTATTCCATCTAATAGGGTTGCTGCAGTGAAATATTTTGTACAAACTGATCATACAATACACATGCAAACATTTTTTCTGTATTTCATTTAAACAGTATAAGTTGTCTCTTTATCAGTTTTTAAATAATTAAAGTTAATTCCTTGTAAAAATACTCCACACTTTCAGAGGATGTCCCCTCAAATGACAAGTGCCTGTGTTTACATATCAGCCAGCGCAGGAAAAAGTGGGTTCAGGTTGCTAGGAACTTGACGTGACATTATTCAGGATACAACAGTCAATCACTGCTTCTGCAGAGGGAGGACGAGAGAAAGCATTAGGCAACAGCACCAACCCCTGGTTGGGAATGTAATTACATTTATACAAGCCGTGAAGTTGTCTCCTAAGCACATGTGTGTGACATGTCCCCTACCTCCCCAGCCCAGACCAATTGGGTCAGGTAGTCCAAATCGTAAGGCCATATCTCCAAGAAAGGGCATCGGCATTGACATGGAACGAACCGTGGCGATCTACAACTTTGAATTTAAATGACTGAAGTTCCAAGAAACATCAAGTGACATGTTGGTTTGACTATTTGTGTAGCGCCATTCACTATAAAGTTGCATGGTCGATGACTAGAGTGAATTCATGGCCATGCTGGTAGTACCTCAATTGAAGATTAGCTCACCTAATCACCAATACTTCCCTTTCTATAGCCACATACCTGGTTTCAAGGTCCAATAGTTTCTGGCTCGGCAACATGATGGGGTTTTCTACACAAATGACACTCTTGCTCAACACGCTACTGACCTGTGTCCATAATGTCAGCTTAGGCAATAAAAGGCAGAGAAAAATCCAACAATACAGGTGCAGATGTAAGGGGCTGTTTCCATTTTTTCGCCCCAAGCCACTGTTAGGAGCCCTCTTGTTTGTCAGGTTAGTCAAGGGCATAGCCGTCTTGAAAATCTGAGGTACACACCTGCGGTAGTACCCCACAAATGCCAGGAATGCTTGTACTTGCTGCCTGGTTTGTGGACAAGGCCATTTGAGTACAGCATTAACTATGGTGCACTGTGGTTGAATTCTACTACCTGCCACCCTATAGTGCAATTATTTGTCCTCAATTGATCCAAAATAATCTTAATGCCACTTTATATAGTGTGAGGAGCAACCCTCGAACCTGCTGCATGTAGCCTATTGCATGTCATCCTGGTAGGCAGTACTGTAAGAGTTGTGGGCCAAAGCACTCTGTTCACTAGACTTTCGAAGGTGGCCAGTGTCCTGTGTAACCCAAATAGGAGGATTCGATCCTGCCAGTGACCACTAATAGTTCTAAATATGTTTTTTTTTTTTCTTGACGGATTCCTTTAAGGGAGTTTGCCAATACCCTTTTGTCATGTCAAGGGTGGTCAAATATCATGCTTTTTTTGAGTTGCTTGAGAAATTTGTGCATTCTCAGCATCAGATATGCAGGAAACCTGGTGACGTAAGTAATTTCAAAAGTGATACTTGCCATTTACCTTTGGGACCAATACAACAGGACTGGACCAGGGACTAACACTTTCCTCAATCATTTCTAAATCATGCATTTGTTTGACCTTAAGTTCCACTTTTGCTCATTTTGCTTCCGAGAGTGTTTACGGGCATTCTCGGATAACTACTATTGGGTCAGTTATAATGTCATGTTCAAGCAGAGAGGTCAGACCAGGACTTTCATTGATCACTTCTTGGATCACTTGAACCAGCACCTTCCTCCTATGCCAATGAACCAATAATTTGGAATAGGAAGTGGTAGAAGCTTGACCCAATCTCCGGGAGCAAACTACAGGAGCATCTTACTATGGGTATAGATTTGGACTGATTACACATGTTCTGTATCAGCTCTTAGTATTGGTCTGATTTTACAAAATATATTGCATAATTGAGGGCAGCACGGTGGCGCAGTGGGTAGCGCTGCTGCCACACAGTTAGGTGACCCAGTTTCGCTTCACGGGTCCTCCCCGTGTGGAGTTTGCATGTTCTCCCTGTGTCTGCGCGGGTTTCCTCCCACGGTCCAAAGACATGCAGGTTTGGTGCATTGGCGATCCGAAATTTTCCCTAGTGTGTGCTTGGTGTGTGGGTGTATGTGTGTGTGCACCCTGCGGTGGGCTGGTGCCCTCCGTGTCTTGCGCCCTGTGTTGGCTGGGATTGGCTCCAGCAAACCCCGAGAGCTTGTAGTCAGGATATAGCAGGTTGGATAATGGATGGATGGATGGATATTGCATAATTGTGTGATATGAAATATTTGTGGAAGGGGACACTTCACTTCCCCATCCATCTTTTAATATATCCAATAATCCTTGGGGTTGTTACCTATATAAAAATCCATAAGGTGAAAAAACTATAAAGGATTCTGGGACTTTCTGGTATGCATATAGAAAGATGGGTAGTAACTGATCCTGGTTAGGAGCCCCCTTCCTTGTCAGGTCAGTCAAAGGCACAGCCCTTTTAGAAATATGAGGTACAAACCCACCTTGAGAGGCATTTGCTTGTGCATCTTATTAAGCCGTTCGACTAGACCAAAGACCTCAAAGATATCAGTTTTGGTAAGTTCAAGTCCTTTGAGTATCTCGCCGTTGTTATCCATGGAGATTCTCAAGTTCTAGTATTATCCATGTATAGACCTCCTAAATATAACGCGTCGTTTTTTGAGGAATTCTCTGACTTAATGTCAATTTTAATTACTAACTATGACACACTCCTAATAGTTGGCGACTTTAATTTTCATATAGATAATCAGTGTGATCTAAAAGTAAAAGAATTTATGAACCTCCTGGATTCTTTTGATTTGAGACAACTCATAAATCAGCCTACACATAAAGCAGGTCATACGTTAGACTTAGTGATTACTAAAGGACTGAAAGTTGATATAAAACAGATCATTGATATTCGTCTATCAGACCATTTTCTTCTACTTTTTAATATAGAAATAATGATAAAAAACACTCATGAGAAGCATATTGTTAAAAACGCTTCTTTGATTCGCAGCAGCTTTAAAACTTACAAACATTTTAAGCAATCAGTCCGTTTATAGTGCCAGCTATAATAGCGAGGATAATGTAAATAGTAAGGTGGAAAGATTTAATACTAAAGTGAGAGCTGCTGTTGACATAGTTGCACCTGAAAAGACAGTGAAAAAATCTTCTAGCATTGTTATACCATGGAAGACCCAAAGAGTGTCTGATTTAAAGAGAACATGCCGTAGAGCTGAGCGTCAATGGAGGAAGACTAAACTTACTATCCACCACGAAATATTAAAAGTCAAAATAACAGAATACAATAACACTGTCCGTCTTGAGAGACGCTGCTATTTCTCCAAGATTATAAATAACAATGCTAGTAATCCTAGAGTCTTATTTTCAACAATTGATCGCCTACTAAACCCAGGTAACTCAAAGGAATGCCTCCTAAGTACTTCCAGTGAAACCTGTGAGGCTGTCGCTGTATTTTTCAATCAAAAAATTAATGATATTAGAAATAACATAGTATATCCCTCCAACACTAAGGATCCTCCTAAACCCCAGCATCCTGTTATAAACAAATTAAACTCTTTCACTAGGATAGATTTACCTGATTTACAAAAATAATCTCTCAATTAAAACCCTCCACCTGCGTCCTTGACCCGATACCAACAAGGTTTTTCAAAGAAGTATCAGGCGTGCTAATTGATAATGTTCTTGACATAGTAAATTCGTCACTAGATACTGGGGTCTTCCCAGACTGTCTTAAGACTGCTGTAGTTAAACCCCTTCTTAAGAAACATAATCTCGACCCTCAGCTCTTGAAAATTTTAGACCCATCTCTAACCTGCCATCTTAAGTAAAGTTCTGGAGAAGGCAGTCATTATGCAGTTAAATGACCACCTAAATAAACATGCTATTCTTGATAAATTTCAGTCGGGTTTTAGAACAAATCACAGCACAGAAACTGCACTCGTTAAAGTAGTAAATGACTTGCGGGTAAATGCAGACAGAGGCCATTTATCTGTTCTCATCCTCTTAGATCTGAGTGCTGCATTTGACACCATTGATCACAATATTCTTAGAAATCGCCTTAGTCAATGGGTGGGCCTCTCTGGCAGTGTCTTAAATTGGTTTGAATCCTACCTGACAGGGAGAAAATTTTTTGTTAGTTGTGGGAATTACAACTCAAGACACATGATATCCAATATGGTGTTCCACAAGGCTCTATCCTGGGTCCGCTGTTATTCTCAATCTACATGCTTCCGTTAGGTCAGATTATCTCAGGGCACAACGTGAGCTACCACAGCTATGCTGATGACACACAGCTGTACTTATCAATAGCACCTGATGACCCTGATTCTATTGATTCACTAACACAATGTCTGACTTGTATCTCAGAATGGATGAATAGTAATTTTCTCAAGTTAAATAAAGAGAAAACTGAAATTTTAGTGATCAGCAATAATGGATACAATGAGGCTATTAGAAATAAACTGGATACATTAGGATTAAAAGTCAAGACGGAGGTAAAAAGCTTAGGGGTGATTGTTGACTGTAATCTGAATTTTAAATCACATATTAATCAGATCATTAGGACAGCATTTTTCACTTAAGAAACATAAGTAAAGTTAGACCTCTTATATCACTGAAAGATGCTGAGAAATTAGTTCACGCTTTGTTTTCAGTCGACTAGATTACTGTAATGCACTCCTCTCAGGACTACCCAAAAAGACATAAATCATTTGCAACTAGTGCAGAATGCAGCTGCTAGAATCCTAACTAGGAAAAGAAAATCGAACACATTCTCCAGTTTTAATGTCACTACACTGGTTACCTGTGTCATTCAGGATTGACTTTAAAATTCTGCTTATGGTTTATAAAGCCTTAAATAATCTCGCCCCATCTTATATATCGGAATGTCTGACACCTTATATTCCAAATCGTAACCTCAGATCCTCAAATGAGTGTCTCCTTAGAATTCCAAGAACAAAACTTAAAAGAAGTGGTGAGGGGCCTTCTGCTGCTATGCACCTAAAATCGGGAATAGCCTGCCAATAGGAATTCACCAGGCTGATACAGTAGAGCACTTTAAAACACTGCTGAAAACACATTACTTTAACATGGCCTTTCTATAACTTCAATTTAATCGTAATTTAACTTAATCCTGATACTCTGTATGTTCAATTCATCATAATAACTATTCATGGTGGCTCTAAAATCCGTACTGACCCCTACTCTCTCTTCTGTTTCTTTTTCCGGTTTCTTTGTGGTGGTGGCCTGCGCCACCTCCACCTACTCAAAGCTTCATGATGCTCCAACAATGATGGACGGATTAAAAGGCAGAAGTCTACGTGACCATCATCATCATCAAGCCCTTCCGTGAGAACCCTAAATCCAAAGAGGACTGTTTCATTTATGTTGGATAGAATGCCCAGAGGGGACTGGGTGGTCTCATGGTCTGGAATCCCTACAGATTTTATTTTTCTCCAGCCGTCTGGAATTTTTTTGTTTTTCTGTCCCCCCTGGCCATTGAACCTTACTCTTATTCGATGTTAATGTTGATTTATTTTTTATAATTATGTCTTTCATTTTTCTATTCTTTAATATGTAAAGCACTTTGAGCTACTGTTTGTATGAAAATGTGCTATATAAATAAATGTTGTTGTTGTTGTTGACCATCAGGCTGAGAATGGTACACTGAAGTCTTAAGGTGCTTGATTTGAAGCAATTTGGGAACCTCCCTGAACGTCTCTGAAGTAAATAGCACCCCTTGGTTCATTAGGACCTCCTTTGTGGTATGCACGATGACCCCTATCAGTTCCCATGCAATGCTTCTGGACAGGATTGGGTTTAAGGGGATTGCATCTGGGAACCATGTAGCATAATCCACTTTATGTCCTCGGGCTGAGGGTCTAAGAGGATCTACCATGTCCACATTGATTGTTCAGAAGTTCATATATCTATCAGAACATTGCAACAAGAGGCACATGGTCTTTTCTAGGAATCTGTCGCAGTTGACATGCTGGACACAAAACTCAAAAGCAACAGACCTCATCATTAATTCCCTGACAATAAAATCAAAGTTTAATCCTTTCGAGTGTTTTGTCAGTGACGAGATGGACACCCAAGATGTGGGTGTGTGGCAACTCACAAACCTGTAGACGGTAAGCTTTTGGTACCAGCAACAATGACCTCAACTCGCCATCAATGTTTAGACAAATGACGTAATAAATCATTTTAAAAGGCAAGGTAGGGTTCTGGTGGAATGGAGTGGGTGGTACAAATTAAGATAACTAGAAATACTGCATTTCTGGCAAATTTCAGTAAATCGCCAGTATCTGAGTGGACAGTCACAGCATTGTTTGGGATTAGTGACACGACTTGACACAAAGAACTTTCACGTGTTTGAAATCAACATGCTGAGGTTTAAATAAACACAAAGATATCAAGTGTCAGGTCTTTATTAATGATAACTGAAAAACACTTCTGTTGAAATTCTTACTAAAGCATTCATTACAAAGATATAAATATCAAAAGACATGACTGTGCACACACCTCTGCATTGTGTCGTTCGATTTGTAAAAGTCTTACAAAGATAACTGAACACTTTCTGAGCCATTGTGCTCTACAACAACCCAGACGCCACTTGAAAAATGAAAGAGAGAGAAAGCCTGAAAAATTTGTGATGTTGACTATGAAAAGGAATAAATGTGATGGTAGCCAGACGATTACTGACATAGAAATGTAATTCCTTTATTAAAGGTTTAAGTTTCTCTGTTTTTATAGAATTGAGCACAATGCTGTTCTCTGAAGTATTAATTGTGTTCTCTATGAGGTGAGCAGCTGTGGCTAATGAGACTTCACAAATATTAACAAATGTCAGTCTAAAGCAGCAAATCCTACGTTTAATTGTGGACATCAAACCTCATTTGACCTTCTCAGTCGTCCATTTCAGTTCCTCACAGTCACCTCAGTGTCATTTAGTGAGCCAGCAGTGTGAGGAGTGAAGGCCGACTGCTCCGTCTGCACTCGTCTGTCATCTGCTGCCTTATTGAGGAGTGTAAGAGCCATTTGCTAGTTACATAAGATACATAAATGTTTTATTAAATGTTAGTGCATAATCTACAGGAGGTTCCTATAACCCCATAAGTTGTATTGAATTGTTATATTCTAAATATTTCTAGCTTCTCTGAGTAAACATTATTCTCAGTTAGTGATCAGCCTTGCCATGTTTAAGGTGCAGAAGGCGCGTGGTTTTATACCGTGTCTTTCATACCTTGTGTAACAAGCAACATGTAAGACAAAGCACTTAATTGAATGTGCTGCACTGTACATTTAAAGAGTACAGAAGAAGAAGTTAAAAGTATAAAAGTTTAAAAGCAGCTAAAGTTTTACAAGAAAAGCTAAGTTTAGAGAAGATACTTTTTTTTTTTGCCTTTTATTCTATGTGTGTAGCAACTTTTTTCTTTATTCTTCTGTGGATTGTTTGCTTTGAATTTTCACTAAAAATTTTAAAACAAACTTTTGGACTGAGAGATTTAATTCGGCTCGCGCTTTTACCCGGTCTAGAACTCGCTTTACACTCCTGTGGCTACAAGGAGTGCAGATTAACATTAACTTCATGATTAAAATGAAACATTTACTATGATACATAACTAAAACAATGAAGGAACATTTCGTAGAATTTGACTCTTAAACAAATCTCCACCATCTGACCAAAGCTGAACAGAATGTCGGCCATCGCCTGATTGCTGCTGTGGAATTTTTAGTTGTGAAATCTAAAAGTCTGTAAATTGTAACTGCAGATGCTAAAAGATTTTTATATTTCCAGATATTAGGTAAAATTCAGCATATTACTTAATTCATATTGAAAGAAATAATTCTCACCCAAAATAATGGAAATATCAATAATCATTATACAATGTTAAAAAGAATTAAATAGTCACCAAGAAACTCTGAAGTGTTTGTATGAATTGTCAGGAGTCTCCAAAATCTTCAGTGCTGTTTATTACACATTCAAATAAGGAGAATATTTATTGAAATAACTGTGGTGAAATAAGCAATAATCATAAACAGTGTACACTCCACATGAATAAAGTATAATTTGAACAAAAACAGCCTTCACAACAATACAGCGAATATGAAATGATTGTATTGTTAAGAAATATGTCCAAGTACTGCATAGTTAATATGACAAATGAGCAAAGGCATAATTTACAAATAATTTTAAACATCTAAGTTCAGAAAATTAAATTTTTATTTTCTTTACCATTTACAGTAAATTGAGCACAGAAGAAGCTGGACTAAATATTTTAAACGTCAGGATTATTTTCAGTGCTTTTCTGAACCAGGAATAAAGAAAAGCGTAAAGAATTGGATTAACTCCATAGTTCACTTCACTTACCATCACAAAGACATTCCTGATGATATATGTGATTAGATTATTAAGTTCAGTAAAAAGATTATAAAAGTAAATAGGCAGCCAGCAGATAATAAAAGCCCCCACGACTACTCCTAATGTTTTTGCGGCTTTTCTTTCAGACGGTTTTGATATTTTTCTGTCACTCACCTCCTCAGTTTGTCTCTTTTCTATCATACTGTTGATGGCTCTTGAATGGCTTCTTGCAACCACAAATATTCTGATATAAAAACCAATCATTAGGAAATAAGGAATAAAAAAAGTTACAAGTAAAATAAAAGTGACCATTTCATAAGAAGTGAATACTCCACAAGCTCTTTCACATACCTCTGTTTCAAAATAACTCAAACATAAACCTATGACTATAATTAAAACTGCAAACAGCCACACTACAGCAATGCTGACCTTTGCAACAGTCAAAGTTATTTTTGAGCTGTAAAAGAAAGGATGGCAGACAGCAATGTAGCGATCAATGGATATTAAAACCACATTATATACAACTACTGTGCTAAGAATATTGGCAAGTGCCTGATACAAATAACAATAAATAACTCCAAAGTACCAGCAAAAGTCAATCAAGAAAACCAAAGAAAAGGGCAACACAATGAAACCTGCTAAGAAATCGGCCACTCGCAGTGAAAGGATCAGAAGATTAGTGGTGTGCAGCTGAACAAAATGAGAAATAGAAATGATGACAAGAAGATTTCCAAAGACTGTCGATAAAAGCAAAAGACATGAGAAAATATAATAAAGTCCATAAACTTCATTTTCATAAATCAGTTTATAACAAGATGTATTACTGTGAGGATAACAACGTCCAACTTTCAGTCCATTCCACTCCATGTCTGTGCCTGACTCAGCCGTCCTGCCTGCACACTGAGATGTTTATACACTGAGGCCCTGCGACTGCCATATTCTCTCTGCTGACGTAATTCACATGAGGCGTCTCTCTGCTGTGTTTGCTTCACAAATTCTCTCAGGATGTTTGTTTGTTCATTTCAGTTCTTACTCACTAATGAGTTCATCAAATCTCAGATGTCTTCATTATATTTGTTTGTCCAGAGCCGTTCAGGGCTGCGGTGGTCTCTCCTCACAGCTCCACAGTGGTCAGCTGCTGGCTCTCTGCAGTTTCCTTCTTCTCCTCTGTCTGCTGTTTTTGTTTTTTTGTTCTCAGTCACTTTGACTTTCTTTCCTCATCACAGCGAGCAGCACATTAAATCAGCAGGTTCAGATGAGCTGAGGTTGTGCCCAGTGGTGGTCTGACACTCCATCCTGTGCTGTGCTGCTCAGAGCCCCTCTGACTCCTGTATGGAGTGTGCTCGACCACCCTGTGCTCATGAGAGGCCCTAACACACACACACACACACATATAGTGTACAGTAACAGCTGTGTGTTTTTGTCTTTTCCGGACCCTCACATTAAATTCCAGACAGTATTCCCCCCGTTGCTCTCTGTCAGTCTGACGTTGTGCTGATTGTCTTTGTCTGATTTACTGGACGTCTTTCTTTTCTTAATTCCTCAAACACACAACATGCATTTCTCTGTGGCAGTGGCAGCTAAACTCTCAGAATTCCAATGCAGCAGCGCTAACTGATGTGCTTTTAATTTTGAAGACATTTGCTGTTTAACTGATTTGTAACTTTATATTAAACTAAACTAAACGACTGTGTCTGTCAGTTTTGAAGCACCGAGGAGCACCGCACTGCATGAGTCTGTTAGCCGTTATCACTATAAGGACAAGTTCTTAATAGAGATAGAAATAATGTCAAGATCTCTGCAGAACAATCTTCTATTGTATTTTAATGCTTACCTTCACTGTTTTATATTAATATTACTCTTGTATTAAAGTCATAGTGTATTAAAGTAACAGCAAGTGATGTTAACTACAGAAGCTCTGAACCGTTCAATAAACAATCCAAGAGGACCGCCATCTCCATCATACGAGTTCAGTTTTGTTTGAACAATTAGCAGCAGCTGCTCAGTGATGGCAGACGTACGACTTTACAGGAGTTTTGTGTCATGTTGTTGTCATTCCCTCCTCATCAACACAGACAGTGAAGTGGTCCTCACCACACAAGAGTTCATACGTGACACACTGGTGGTCTGTTAATACAAACTTCATGTGAATCCACTCATCTCTCCTTGTATCACTGAAGCACCTTGTAGTGTCACATGTCACATATTTAGGTCATTCATCCGCAGAGTGCAATGCATTTTGGGGGACAGCAGGTCAGCAGGCTTTAGGTTATAAACCAGCTCAGCACGGCGAGCCCACCCATCGTCGGACACTCGCATGTCTTCACAAGAACTAAAAATGTTAGGCTTCAATAAACAATGGGAAGTCTTACATTTGAATGTACCGCTTAGGAGAAAGACTTAAGAGTTATAATGGACTCATTCAGAAGCCATTAAGACAGTTAAGAGAATGTCAGGTTATGTAGCGCCCTGATGCGTACAGCAGATTTCCCAACTGTCAGCCGTCACATCAGCATACAATACAATACAATACAATTTATTTTTGTATAGCCCAAAATCACACAAGGAGTGCCGCAATGGGCTTTAACAGGCCCTGCCTCTTGACAGCCCCCCAGCCTTGACTTTCTAAGAAGACAAGGAACAACTCCCAAAAAAACCCCAGTAGCATCAGTCCATATAAAATTTTTCCTGTCCACAAAACAGCAGGACATCCCATTATATCCACCTTAGTCACTCTTTCCGTGTGTCCTGTTCATCTATTTGCTTCGTCTCTGTCATTCCAACAGATGGCACTTCGTAAATATTTTTAGTTGTAAAATGCATTGTATTTGTAATTCCAATAGATGGCGTATAACAAACATTAACACTGCTTGTACAAATCCTGTGCTAAATGGCATATCACAGAGACATAGTAATGGGGCAGACACACAGCACTGCTAAATTAACGGTGAATACAACAGCAGAGAGTAACTGCCAGACAGTCAGAAATCAACTTATCTACCTTAATAAATGGAAAGATTCTGTGTGTCTGCATATCTGTGTGTCTGTCTGATTACCATGTCTCTGTCATTCCAACATATGGTGCTTCACAAACATTTGTCGTAATACAATTCATCGCATTTGTCATTCCAACAGATGGTTGTAACAAATGGCATATAACAGAGACATTTAAAGTGTCTGTCTGTGTTTCTGTGTATCTCTGTGTATCTTGATATCGTCAGGTTGCCCTATCTCTGTCATAAGACATTTGGGATGGGATTAGTAAAAGAACTGTTAATGTTTGTGATGCACCATCTGTTAAAATGACAAATGTAATGCAGTTTCTTGCTACCTAAATTACAAAAACACATTTCAACAGCTGCGGTGGATTGGTGCCCTGCCCGTGGATTTGTTCCTGCCTTTCTCACTGTGCTGGCTGGGATTGGCTCAAGCAGACCCCTGTGACTCTGTGTTAGGATATAGCAGGTTGGACAATGACTGACTGACTGAGACAGCGCAAAAAACTCAAAGCTAAGGAAGTCTGGGGCAAAAGAAAACAAGATGTGTTGTACCAGACCAGTGATGATGAATTGTCTGAGGATATGGATGTGTAAATTATTAAGGACGTCTGTGAACACACAATACTCGGGCAGTACAAACTCCATATGAACATTGAGAGTGAAATCATAAGAATACCATGGCCATTGCAGCAGCCCGGGCCAGAGGAGACACTAAAAACAACCAGAGTTAAACTGCAGTGTGATGTTCAGTGTCAGCGGGTATGAAGGCATTGGGGCAGGGGAGCCCCAAATCTTACTACAACTCTCAAGATTGAATTAAATTACGACATAGGAATTGTAGGGGTCCACTGTAGTGCAGTCTGGGCAGTCAGTGTAAATTTTGTGGTTAAAGATTTATTGAGTGTGTGGAAAAATCATTTTAGGGTTGCATAGCATTCATCTTAAAGAAATAGCACAAAGGGTTAATAAATGTCAGAAACCTCAGCAGGCTCTTCAGGAAACCAGATAAAGGACAAGCGAACACCAAAATGTCCTAAAAGATGAGCAAGAGATGACTAAGATGTCCTATAAAACAACCAGAATGGACTTTTGTTATATTCACAAACATTTCAAGGGTGGTGGCTCAATTCAAAGGTATAAGAAGAACCGGAATATAATACAATAGACTTTTGGGTGTAAACAAATGAGCCACTCAGAATAAATGTATGCCCTGATTAACAATGTATTCCTCTATTCCTTGTTTCTCTGATCATTCTGACCAGGCTGTAATGTGACCTCTAAGGCATTTCGCCGAGGAGTAATTAAAAGGTACCATGAAGAGCATTTCTCCTGCCTGGTTACTGATTTGTCCTGTTAGAGGATGTTTCTTTAGTAAGATGTTAAATTTCTACCACAAGTGGAAGGAGACTAGCAAAGGGATATACAGTAGGTGTTGTAATGACTAGAGACGTCTTACCTCCACTTCTGGTTCCAGACAGGTCAAGGTGCTCATTCTGTGAATTTCATTTAAAAACATCAGGTACTCTGATTGTTCTTTCTGTGAATATTATCCCTCCTCCTCATAGAGGACCCTATTGTTTCCAGATAAATGATGACTGTTGCCATTGTGCAGGTGTGTTACACCCAGATGAGTAGAGACAATAGGCTCAATTGTATATCCTCAATCTGGACAAGGTCACCAACAGGAAATGCATTGTGTGTACAGTTGAAGGTGCCGTCCTGCACTGATGAATCAGTTAAGGTGAAGAATGAGTGAAATTAATCCTTTCACTTTAGCGTGTTGAATGATGTTTGAAATCGAACAGGAATGCACGGAGGAGCAGATGCATGACCAAGCACTGTTACAGTGGCAATTGCACTGGAATCCACAGAGACATAATTCACTATGAACAAATGAGGTACCCATCGTGTTTGAGCACCCAGAAGGAGAACCACCTCTGCAGCAGAACCTCCTGATCTGTTCTAGAGCAGATGCAGGGAATGCAAATAGGAACTGCCAGAGGATTACTTTCCTTGATCCAAACTTGGATGCAAAGGTATATTCACTGCTATTTCCACACAGGTATCAGAGTTGGAGACCAAATATTAAGTTGGAATCTCCAAGAGCTCTACCTGGAGTACAAAGAAAAACAACTGTGGATAATGCAAGACTGAGAATTAGAGATAATATTTTCAGCCCGTTTTTGGGTGTAGAAGTGTTGTGACAAAAGTCCACGTTATTTTATTTCACAAGAGAGCTCTGCCTCACGCACACACCCTTCTGTTTCTCAGGAATAAACATAAGCACAAGATATGGATGTTATCAACAGACTAGTAAGAGCGGAGCTGCCAGACCCTACAGAAGACCCCCAACTCCTTGAGATCATAGCTAAAAATATGATTCACAGTCCATGTGGTCATTTGAATCTGTCGGCTCCATTGATGGTAGAGGGTCAATGTTCAGAAAATTTCCAAAAGGAATAACAGGAGGAGACAGCAGCCAATGAGGACGGATAGCTGAAAGTTAGGCAGATTAAAGATTAGGGTAAGGACAGTGATGAATGAGTGATTAGTCAATTACAACCTCTATCTGAGTCACAAGTTCAACTGCCATATCAATGTAGAGATCTGTACTACAGTGAAGAGTGTGAAGTACCTCTACAAATACATATATAAGGGACATCATTGTGTGAACTGTCATTAGAGAGGGTACTACTTTTGAACATAATGAAATTAGGCAATTTGTGAACTTTCGGTATATTCACACCCGGAGGTAGTGTGGTTGTTGCATATAATTATGCAGTTGTATTTAGAGAGGAAAATGAAGTATGCACATTGAATAGGGGTAGGGGTACAGATTACACCCTGACAGCTTGGATTAAGATGAATATGGACATACCTGGAGTGAGGGATTATTTTATTGGGAATTACCTGATCATTACCAGTGTGAAATTGGACAGTAAAAAAAACATAAAAAAGATACTGATATTGTTTAAGATGGCTTTTACTACATTTAAAGTGGCTTCAGAGTGGAAAAGCACGTGGTCCTTCTAGCTACCATGCTGAGCTTTATAGAAAAATTTTCAATCAAGTTAGCCCCCCTTTTATTAGCATGTTTTACACAAGCCAGTGACAATAAAATCCTACCTGAAACTTTTAAACAGAGCATTTATCACTTGTTTTCCTAACAAATAAGGACTTATTACATGTTCATCATACAGACTGATCTCACTTCTGAATAATGATGTTAAGATACTCTTCAAAGTCCTAGCTAGATGGATTGAGAAAGTGCTCCCTTCAGTAATATCACACAACCAAACCGGATTTATTAACTCTTTTTAGTGCTAATTGTTTTTTGTTTTTTTTTGTTTCTTATCTCCCAGGGCTGAATATTTTTCCAAAAACTAACATTTTTTAAAATAGAACACAAAGCAATTGTTTAACATATCAAATCAACAAAAAATATTTACTTTTGACAAATGTTCCTGTCTTGCATGTTGTATGAGCCTGCATACTCTATGATTTCACATACATATCACTTACATTTTACACAGCAAAGTCCTGCAAAGTCTGATGTCGCTCAAAGCAGCCAATTTCAGTCATTGCCACATTGCACTGCTTACAATACGTGTTGCGTTGGTGCCTCCTTTTCAATTGTCTGTTGCTGCACTTTCTCACATAGATTGTTAGTGTGTACTGTAGAGAGACAAGTCAACCTTTTGCCATCGTGCCATTCCACTGCCACCAAGTTTTCTGCCCGCATGAAAACCGTATTGTCACCTCTTTTCATCTTCTGAAACTTTATGAACTTTATGCATGGCATTATAGCCTGGCTCACCCCATGGGATTTGCTTCTGTTTATTACAGAAGTGAATAAAACTTTGCAGCAGTAGCACATTGTACCTATCACCATGCTGCATAACCTGTCCAAAGCCACCAGGGGACAAAGCACGTTTGGACCAATGCTCCCTGAAGTTATATCACCAGTTCTGTCCCATCTCTATTTGTAATACCACAGCACGCTTCATCTCGTCTTTTGTTGTGTGTTTACACTTTGAAAAACGAGAATGGTAGATACTTAACTTAGACACTTAGGTGAGGGGACGCTGGCGCACGCAAGTTGCTGCCGCTCCTCCCTGTTAACAACACTTTTCGCAAAATTCGCCTTTATTCTACACTTTCTCACGCTTGTTTTATTTCTTTTACTGTACGTATAGTTCGTGGATACAGCCGACCTGAATTGCATGGATTTGGCTTAATATTTACAGATTTTATGGACTCTACTTTGACTGGGAACAGCTGAGTCTGTGGATCGCGGGACGAGACCTACGAACATTTCTTTGTACCTGGCGATCTATGACCTCGGGATAATCTTTCTCCGTGATTATATTCGCTATGCTGATCTGCTCCCGATTCATTTTACAGTACTGTACGACTGGGATCTGATCTGATGCTCATATTAACCTGGCTTATGGCTCCGGGGCGATCACGCATGAAATTATCAAGCGTTATTGTTTGTGGCTGTGTATTGGAACCTGCAAATCCTGCTACCTCCTCCTGCTATGCTTTCTGCTGCTTTGCTATCGCCGTTCATCTCATCTAATCCAAATGGTTCCGCTATGCTGTGCTGCTTCTCCACTGCTTTTCAGATAAGTATTGCCAAGTATCATGCTAAAATACTCTCATGACAAACTCCTTCTTATTAAACAGTTTGTCCAGAGCAAATGGTCTGATTGGAACATCCTAAAAGATGCCGGTATTTTACAGCGCCCGAAATATATACATCGCGGGTCAGGTCGCCGCCACAGCCGGGGTGCGAATGAAAAGACAACCGGCAGCATTTGCTCAGGAATAAGCATTCCTTCTCATGGCCCTGGAAATACAAGTGTCAGTGTACCAAATTTACATTCTGTGGAAATAAACCCTGATCACAGCTCTGTGCAAAAGATGCCTCATTGACTAACATTGCTCTGTTTAACTCAAGATCTCTTAATGGCAAAGCATTGGTGCTGTCAGAACTCATCACTGACACCAAACTTGATATACTGTGTTTAACGGAGACTTGGCAAAAACCAAACGAATTGACGTCTCTCACGGAGGCGACTCCACCTGGTTTCACTTTCCATACAGAACCTCGCAGCTCTAGACAAGGAGGCGGGCTAGCGTAATTATCAGAGCAGACTTAAATATCAAACGAATCCCAATTGACTGTCCACTGTCTTTTGAGTGCCTGGCTCTTAAACTAATAACGGAAACAGGTCCTGTCTCACTCATTGTTCTTTATCGTCCCCCAAAATACAATGCATCCTTCTTATCTGATCTGATTGAACTTTTAACCCACCTAAGCTCTTACTCTCAGAGAATTATCCTTCTTGGTGATTTCAACATCCATATTGACATTACTACATCTAAACTGAGAAATGAATTCCTATCCTTACTGGACTGTTTTGACTTGACACAACATGTTGATTTTCCCACCCACTCTGGTGGTCATATATTGGATCTGATCTGCACTTCTGGACTATCTGTTGCCAATATTTACAGCACTGATTTGGGACTCTCTGACCATAAAGCAGTATTTTTTACTGTCTCACTGCCTTTACCTCCTCTTACCTGTAAACGACAAATTTCTTACAGAAACCTTAAAAATATCTGTCCCTCTATCCTTTCTGGATCCATTTCTGATCTTTTACTGTCTGCACCTATTCCGTCAACACTAGATAATCTCGTTGACCACTATAACTCAGCCCTTCATTCAGCATTAGATAAAACAGCTCCTTTAAAACATAAGAGGTTTCTTTAAACGTTCAGCTCCTTGGTATAACTCAGAATTGCGATCTATGAAAGCAGCTGGCGACGCCTTGAGAGAATGTCACGTAAGACTGGCCTCACTGTGCACATCCAGGCTTTCTCTGACCACCAAAGAGCTTACAGAGAAGCACTAACTGCTGCTAAGAACACCCACTATGGCAGAATAATAGAAAGTGGCCACGATAACCCAAGGGTTTTGTTTTCTGTAGTTAATAAACTACTCGAACCTGCATCTGGCCCAACTACCTCTTCTACTGAAGTCTGTGAGGAATTCCTCCACTTTTTCCGTAACAAAATTAAAGATCTAAATAATTCAACTAACATAAATACATCATCTGTTTATATCTCTCCCTGTTTTCCCACTCCATCCAGCTCCTTCTCTAAGTTCTCACCAGTCACATCTGCGTTTGTTAATAACCTGCTCTGTAAGATGAGGCTGACTACTTGTATACTGGACCCAATCCCCAGCACACTACTTAAATCCTGCCTTCATGCCATAATCCCGACTGCTACAACAATAATAAACTCATCCCTTGACACTGGCTCTGTGCGCTCACTTTTAAAATCGCTTCTGTAACCCCAATGTTAAAAAAGTCTGGTCTTGATGGTGACAATCTTAACAATTTCCGCCTATTTCCCACTTACCTTTCCTGTCAAAAGCTCTTGAGCGTGTTGTAGCTTCCCAGCTCACCAATTACTTATCGTCTAATAATTTGATGGAACCCTTTCAGTCTGGTTTCAGGGTGCAGCACAGCTGTGAAACTGCTCTGCTACGGGTAACCAATGATCTGCTTATGGCAGCAGACTCTGGACAAACCAGCATATTAATTCTGTTAGACCTCAGTGCAGCATTTGACACTGTCAGACATGACATTCTACTGTCTAGAATGGAGAACATGCTGGGTATCTCTGGCACTGCCCTCCAGTGGTTCAAGTCCTATCTGACTGATAGGCAAGAGTTTGTTAGTCTTGGTAACAGCAGATCCAGCTTGGCGCCAGTCACACAAGGAGTTCCTCAGGGCTCTGTCCTTGGCCCTCTTCTCTTCTGTATTTATATGCTTCCCCTTGGCCATATTATTCGTAGCTATGGACTGGATTATCATTTTATGCAGATGATACTCAACTCTACTTCAATGTTAAAAGTGGAACTTCATCAGAGCTTTCTCAGCTCACAACCTGCCTTAGTGAAATTAAAACCTGGATGGAGCAGAACTCTTTGAAATTAAACTGCAACAAAACTGAACTCCTGCAAATTGGGACTAAAATGCAGCTTAATAAAATGAGCTCCTTCCCAGTCCATCTTGGGTGTGATCTCATCAGACCTGCCTCTACTGCAAAGAATCTTGGTGTCATTTTTGATTCCTCCCTTTCTTACTCCACCACATAAATCACATTAAGAAACTTTCTACTTTCACCTCCCTAACATATCCGTGTTCGCTCCTTCCTTTCCTTTTCTAATGCTGAGAAACTTGTCCATGCTTTTATCACATCCCGCATAGATTATTGTAACTCGCTGCTGGCAGGTGCCCCTTCTAATCTTATATCACAGCTCCAGCTTATTCAAAACTCAGCTGCAAGAGTCTTACTCGAACCAGCAGCAGCGAGCACATCACACCCATCCTGCTCCGTCTTCACTGGCTCCTGTGTCTTACAGAATCGAATATAAAATCCTACTAATAACCTACAAAGCCTTAAATAAACTCACCAAACTACATCAGTGACCTTCTCCATCACTATGTGCCTGCCCCCACTAAGGTCCTCTGATTCTGGCAATCTTGTTGTGCCCCACACTAATCTTCACTCCATGGGTGACAGGGCCTTCAGCTGTATAGCGCCCAGACTCTGGAATGACCTACCAAATTAATCAGGTCAGCTGACTCCATGAATTCTTTTAAAAACAACTTAAAACTCATCTGTTCAGGAAGGCTTTTAGCTCTACTTGACTTCATTCCCTTCTCTCAGTTTACCTCTCTGTCAAGATGCTCATGTAACCTGTGTGTGTGTGTGTGCAGACCATCAATTCTGTTGTCTGTTAGGCTTTCTCTGAATTTACTGTCTTAATCTTCTTATTTATTAATTTGCTTTGTACTATGCTATATACTGTATACCCTGCCGTTCTTTCTTATATTCTGTAAGTGCCTTGAGCATGGGAAAGGCGCTATATAAATAAAATGTATTATTATTATTATTATTATTAACTCCCAATCTCCAACCCCTGTTTAATGAAATATATTCACCCATAAAGTCCAATATTCCAGAGATCTTATTATCCTTGTATGCAGAAAAAGCATTTGATATGACTGAATGGAACTGCCTTTTCACTGCACTGAAAAAATTTGGGTTCAGCCCAAACATATGTGGATGCATCAAACAGCTGTATAACAGTCCAGAAGCTTCATTTTTTATTAACAACATTAATTCAGACTACTTCAAACCATAATGCGGTACTAGACATGGATGCCCTTTGTCACCACTGCTTTTTGCAATCGCCATTGAGCCACTGGCAGTTCACTGTCAAAATGATTATGAGATAAAGGGGATTATCAGAGAAGGACTTGAACAGAAAGTTTCTCTATATGCAGAAGATATGGTACTGTATATACCAGATATAGCACAAACAGAATTTACTTTTTCCAGTGAAGTCTCTAGCAAACAGCATTAGATTGCACACCTTCCCTTTAATCATTGCAGATCAGTTGAAATATCTCGGGGTAAATATCACAAGTAAATATTAAGCTGTTTTTTAACAAAATTTTGCTGTTTACATGGACAAAATTAAAATGTGCATAGATGGTCTGCCCTCCATCTTACTTTAGCAGGGAGAATTAACACTATCAAGATGAATATCCTTCCTAAGCTTCTGTTTCACAATATCCCCATCTACATTAGCAAATCATTTTTTAAGAAATTAGATTCAATCATAATCTCATTTATTTGAAATTCAAAATCTCCACACATCTAAAGGGTGACCCTACAGTGAGCTACAACAGAAGGTGGCATGGCTCTACCCGATTTTCAATTTTATTACTGGGCAGCAAATATACAAGCTATAAAAATGTGGACATTGACACAAATTGATGAACACCCAGGCTAGGTCTGTAATAGAAGTGAAATCCTACAGCACTTCTTTATATTCTTTGCTTTGTACCCCAGTAAGTACAAGTCATCGCCAATAGCAAACAACCCAATAGTCCTTCATTCAGAATATGGAACCAATGTAGGGAGCACTTCAAGTTAGAGAATATTTTATCTGGGCACCTCTACATGATGACCACTTTTTCCTACTCTCTCAAACTTACACCGTTTTTAATGTTTGGAAAACATATGGGATTAAATCATTTAGAGATTTGTATATAAATAATGTCTTTGCATGCTATGAACAATTACACTCTAAATTTAGTTTCCCATCAACACAATTTTTCCACTGTCTTCAAATTAGAAATTTTGCTAAACAAAATCTGCCCAGTTTTCCTGACCTCCCAGCTATTTCTATTCTAGAAGAGATATTGATCAGTCTTGAGGACACAGACAGCATTTCTGTAATATATTAAAACATTTTAAAATCCCTTTCTTTTAAAGATCCAAGAGTACAGTGGGAAAAGGATCTCTCCCTCAACATTTCAGAAAAGGAGTGGACGGCAGCCATGCAGAGAATTCACTCTCACTTCATATGGGCAAAGCAGTCAATTATTAAACATAAAAATTTTTTATCGAGCACATCTATCATATTTAAAATTGTCCAAAATGTTTCGAGGCCAAGATCCAACCTGCAAACGCTGCAATCGAGCTCAAGCCTCACTGGTCCACACCAAATTAACATCATTCTGGACCAAAATCTTGAAATGCCTATGAGACAGCCTTGGTGTCACAAACCCTCCTAATCCTGTAACAGCTGTGTGTGGTGGGCTCACAGAGGGGCTTCAAGTAGAGAAGGGCAAACAAACTGTGATCGCCTTTATTTCACTACTAGCATGAATGTAGACATATCTTACTCAACTGAACGAATCCCAGCCCACCTCTGTTAAGTCAGTAGGTAACTGATGTTATATAATATTTGAAACTGGAAAAAAAATCAAAGTCTCACTTAGGTGATCTGCGCAGAACTTTTTTTAAAACCTGTCAGGATCTCATCGATAACATTTTAGAATAAGCATTTAAATTGGTGTAAAGGATTCTCTTCCCTTTTACTTCTTCTACTCTTAAAGTTTCATTCTGGCTGTTGGCCTTCCTTTCTTTCTCAAGGGTGGGGGTTCAATTGAATTTAGTTTTGTTAAGTTTGACTTGATCGTATGGAGTGTTACATGCTTTAAATAAATCCCATAAAAGTAAACATAAATAAATAAATAAAATTAAGGAGCTTGAGGACCTTAGAACAATTGAAGGGGTGTTCTTGGGATTATTCATGGAGGCTGCAAGAGTGAGGGGCTTTTACTTGGATTACTTATGAAAGAGGTCCTTAGAAGATCCTGTACTCTTCTTGATGAGCCGCAGCTGTTTAAACTCTCTGTCAATCCTTTCAGAGCAGCAACGGAAAATGGCAGATTGTATACATCAAGATCCCACCTTGATATTGTCATGCTATTATGGCTTCCTCTCTTTGTAATGCCACGTAAATCGTCAGTAAAGAAAGCTAACTTATTTTCTCTTATGTGATTTTTACCGCCGTATCACTATGGGAGAGTTATCACTTTTTAATATCATATCTCTTTATTTTTCGGGTACGCCGCAATTATTAAAAGAAACAAAATGGGGTAGTCGGCAGGACTGTGGATAATTTATTAACCGTATCATATTTATAATATAACAGATATATAAAAATTATGCTTCTGATAATGACGGCATGGAAGGTCTTGGTCAGATGCTGAGTGTATCAGGATGGTTGCATGTACAGTCATGGACTCCCGTGACCGAGTAATACTGCCATAGAATGCCTGGCCCTAATTGGAATGGGGATATTAATCAATCCTGAAAAAGTACAATAAGGCGGGCTTGTAACATGGGCCATAGTGCATGGGACAATAATAAAAAAATAAAAAAAAAAACAGATAGCTGCTGGTAAATTGTAGCAGCTTCTGCTAATTACATTAGGCAGGTTGGACTTTTAAGTCCAAAGCACGAGTACAAAATGTGGGAATAAAAGACGAAACTAAAACGGACAAAATAAATTGTATAACAAAAGTTTTAAACTTATAGACACGAGACTGGTTGTCCAGAATAAAGTGAGACGGCACCCGAATGGACAACACAGATTAATCAGATGCCGTACAAAGTCCAAAACCTGCCTGAAAAGCAAATGCCGTGTTGGGGAACACTGTAATTAAATAAATTAAATTCAAGCGTGATGGCCTGCATCCGAACAGTTTCGGCGCCCGGGTCCTCTCCGAAAACATATCGAAGGTAATTCGTTTTTCTTGACTATCTATCTCTGCTCTTAACCCCTTCCGAAATAATACTGCTGTGCCAGGACATGATGAATGTTTAATAGAGTCTTCCGTTAAAGTGCACACCATTAATACTGTAATAAGCAATCTCAATGCACGTAGAAAACCTAGGAAATACGGCATAAACTCCAATAATCTAATTAAAATCACTATTTTAGAGGAACAATGTATTAAAACTATAAAACAGATCAGATTAAACAAAAATATACACAGAGCGCTAATAATAATAATTTAGTTCCTATTCCAAATAACAATAACGCACATAGTACTCATCTCTGCACCTCCGAAACATTAAATATGGCACTATTAAATGTCAGAGCTTTAACTAACAAAACGTTTTTTATCAACGATCTTATTAGTGATAAAAAAATAGATCTTATTGCACTAAATGAAACGTGGCTGAATTCAGATGGCGCGGCAGTTTTAATCGAATCTGCGCCTCCGGATTACAGTTTTACTCATTCAAACCGCCAGGGAAAAAGGGGGGGCGGATTGGCTAACATTTACTCGAGCTGATTAAAATGTAAAGATGTCAGTTTTGGTAAGTTCAAGTCCTTTGAGTATCTCGCCGTTGTTATTCATGGAGATTCTCAAGTTCTAATACTATCCGTGTATAGACCTCCTAAATATAACGCGCGTTTTTGAGGAATTCTCTGACTTAATGTCAATTTTAATTACTAATTATGACACACTCCTAATAGTTGGCGACTTTAATTTTCATATAGATAATCAGTGTGATCTAAAAGTAAAAGAATTTATGAACCTCCTGGATTCTTTTGATTTGAGACAACTCATAAATCAGCCTACACATAAAGCAGGTCATACATTAGACTTAGTGATTACTAAAGGACTGAAAGTTGATATAAAACAGATCATTGATATTGGTCTATCAGACCATTTTCTTCTACTTTTTAATATAGAAATAATGATAAAAACACTCATGAGAAGCATATTGTTAAAAACGCTTCTTTGATTCGCAGCAGCTTTAAAACTTACAAACATTTTAAGCAATCAGTCCGTTTATAGTGCCAGCTATAATAGCGAGGACAATGTAAATAGTAAGGTGGAAAGATTTAATTCTAAAGTGAGAGCTGCTGTTGACATAGTTGCACCTGAAAAGACAGTGAAAAAATCTTCTAGCATTGTTATACCATGGAAGACCCAAAGAGTGTCTGATTTAAAGAGAACATGCCGTAGAGCTGAGCGTCAATGGAGGAAGAGTAAACTTACTATCCACCACGAAATATTAAAAGTCAAAATAACAGAATACAATAACACTGTCCGTCTTGAGAGACGCTGCTATTTCTCTAATATTATAAATAACAATGCTAGTAATCCTAGAGTCTTATTTTCAACAATTGATGCCTACTAAACCCAGGTAGCTCAAAGGAATGCCTCCTAAGTGCTTCCAGTGAAACCTGTGAGGCTGTCGCTGTATTCTTCAATCAAAAATTAATGATATTAGAAATAACATAGTATATCTCCCCAACACTAAGGATCCCCTAAACCCCAACATCCTGTTATAAACAAATTAAACTCTTTCACTAGGATAGATTTACCTGATTTACAAAAATAATATCTCAATTAAAACCCTCCACCTCGTCCTTGACCCGATACCAACAAGGTTTTTCAAAGAAGTATCAGGCGTGCTAATTGATAATGTTCTTGACATAGTAAATTCGTCACTAGATACTGGGGTCTTCCCAGACTGTCTTAAGACTGCTGTAGTTAAACCCCTACTTAAGAAACATAATCTTGACCCTCGCTCTTGAAAATTTTAGACCCATCTCTAACTGCCCTTCTTAAGTAAAGTTCTAGAGAAGGCAGTCATTATGCAGTTAAATGACCACCTAAATAAACATGCTATTCTTGATAAATTTCAGTCAGGTTTTAGAACAAATCACAGCACAGAAACTGCACTCGTTAAAGTAGTAAATGACTTGCGGGTAAATGCAGACAGAGGCCATTTATCTGTTCTCATCCTCTTAGATCTGAGTGCTGCATTTGACACCATTGATCACAACATTCTTAGAAATCGCCTTAGTCAATGGGTGGGCCTCTCTGGCAGTGTCTTAAATTGGTTTGAATCCTACCTGACAGGGAGAAAATATTTTGTTAGTTGTGGGAATTACAACTCAAGACACATGATATCCAATATGGTGTTCCACAAGGCTCTATCCTGGGTCCGCTGTTATTCTCAATCTACATGCTTCCGTTAGGTCAGATTATCTCAGGGCACAACGTGAGCTACCACAGCTATGCTGATGACACACAGCTGTACTTATCAATAGCACCTGATGACCCGATTCTATTGATTCACTAACACAATGTCTGACTAGTATCTCAGAATGGATGAATAGTAATTTTCTCAAGTTAAATAAAGAGAAAACTGAAATTTTAGTGATCAGCAATAATGGATACAATGAGGCTATTAGAAATAAACTGGATACATTAGGATTAAAAGTCAAGACGGAGGTAAAAAGCTTAGGGGTGATTGTTGACTGTAATCTGAATTTTAAATCACATATTAATCAGATCATTAGGACAGCATTTTTCACTTAAGAAACATAAGTAAAGTTAGACCTCTTATATCACTGAAAGATGCTGAGAAATTAGTTCACGCGTTTGTTTTCAGTCGACTAGATTACTGTAACGCACTCCTCTCAGGACTACCCAAAAAGATATAAATCGTTTGCAACTAGTGCAGAATGCAGCTGCTAGAATCCTAACTAGGAAAAGAAAATCAGAACACATTACTCCAGTTTTGATGTCACTACACTGGTTACCTGTGTCATTCAGAATTGACTTTAAAATTCTGCTTATGGTTTATAAAGCCTTAAATAATCTCGCCCCATCTTATATATCGGAATGTCTGACACCTTATATTCCAAATCGTAACCTCAGATCCTCAAATGAGTGTCTCCTTAGAATTCCAAGAACAAAACTTAAAAGAAGTGGTGAGGCGGCCTTCTGCTGTTATGCACCTAAAATCTGGAATAGCCTGCCAATAGGAATTCGCCAGGCTGATACAGTAGAGCACTTTAAAACACTGCTGAAAACACATTACTTTAACATGGCCTTTTATAACTTCATTTTAATCGTAATTTAACTTAATCCTGATACTCTGTATGTTCAATTCATCATAACAACTATTCATGGTGGCTCTAAAATCGGTACTGACCCCTACTCTCTTTTCTGTTTCTTTTTCCGGTTTCTTTGTGGTGGTGGCCTGCGCCACCTCCACCTACTCAAAGCTTCATGATGCTCCAACAATGATGGACGGATTAAAAGGAAGAAGTCTACGTGACCATCATCATCATCAAGCCCTTCCGTGAGAACCCTAAATCCAAAGAGGACTGTTTCATTTATGTTAGGTAGAATGCCCAGAGGGGACTGGGCGGTATCATGGTCTGGAATCCCTACAGATTTTATTTTTCTCCAGCCGTCTGGAGTTTTTGTTTTTCTGTCCCCTGGCCATTGAACCTTACTCTTATTCGATGTTAATGTTGATTTATTTTTTATAATTATGTCTTTCATTTTTCTATTCTTTAATATGTAAAGCACTTTGAGCTACTGTTTGTATGAAAATGTGCTATAGAAATAAATGTTGTTGTTGTTGTTAGCCATTAGAAACAGTACTTTGCAAAAGCTATGAAGAACTGCGCATTAAAAGTTGATACATGCAGGCATGCATTTACCTTGTCTGATGAGTCACACATCCAGCGGGTCTCGCAGTCAAAAACTTATAGATGAACAGTGTCAGTTCAGATAAAATCCATAAAGGCTCGATCTCGCTCAGTAAAATAATTGTAGAAATCTTTAATGGCATAATAGCAGCCCGATGAAATCCAAATTACACGATTTGTCCGCCTGTTAAAAAGCAGTTTATGAGCTAGGCAGCTGTCCCTATCACTTTGTCTAAATGGTTTATGGTTTTGGCAACCCCATCTATACTGCTAAAAGTATCATGCCGTGTGCCAAAACATACAGATATTAATGAAATTATTGAAATCATTTTATAAATCTAGATTCAATTACGAACCTACGGTATAAGCTAGTGTTTAAAAAGAAACTGTAAATGGTGTACACAAATAGCGCTAAAATGTAAAAGAGCTCTAATTCAAGTTGGAAAAGGAACAAATACATTTAATCATAACTTTGCAATGAGAAGCATGCCTCTGTTACCTTCCTGTAAGTACTGGCCATACTTTTAAGAAGGTATTAATTGGATGAGAGTGGATTTAAAAATGAGACAGTTTCTCACATGACAAAGAAAGATAATTATCAATATGTGTAATTGGGTTAAAGTAAATAAGATGTCTCCACTTTTGTTTAAAGCTTATCATAAATGTGCAAAACATTTTTCCTCTTAAACCCTGATCAAGTTTCAAGGAAAGATGCTCTTTTTATAATAATAATAAATGAGAATGGAGACAAGTTTTTGCGAGGAGCAGAATGTCTCTGATGTGCGTGAATGGAGGATGTGTATTTTAGGAACTATAAAGGTAAAGAGTATGGTGGCGCAGTGGTTAGCACACTTGCCCAGCGATAGTAATTAAAGGTTTAAGCATTTATGTTTTCCTTAGTTAGTCAGGATATTCTTTGTGACTGCGTCATTTTTTCATGGGAATGCTTTCTTGTTGTGGAATTGT
>NW_024385104.1:0-10595 GCF_016835505.1 Polypterus senegalus
CCTGCCTCACGGGTCCTGTCCTCCGTCATTTCCGGATTGCATTCCTGCCGAACGCCATGGCGGGACATTTTTTATTGGTCAAAATCATAAACTAAAAGTTCATAACGCGCCCGACTCCTGACTCCGCGGCCATTTTATTGGGGAGGAGCCGGAAGTGGAGGAATGTCGGAAGGACGCAAGGGAGGATGGGAAGGATGGCGTCAGGGCAAGATGGCGGAGGAAGGGCGGAAGTAACGCACTGCGGTCATCGATGCCTTATGGTGCAGGACGGTCTTTTTGCCTATGAGGGAAGCAGAGGAGAAAGTTAATACTCACTATCTCCTGGCCAAGCAGTGGTTTCCCAGGTGCTGTCGATCAACTACAGCCTCCTACTCGCAAGTATGACAATAGATAGATAGATAGATAGATAGATAGATATGAAAGGCACTATATAACAAATAGATAGATAGATAGATAGATAGATAGATAGATAAAAACAACTATTTGCCCCCATGGGCAAAGTTATGAAGCTAAGTGATGCTCTTTTAATTAAGACAGGACATTATCATGTATCACCTTAGACTCTCTATCCAGCTGCATTACCATCTGTTGCCGGCTCACAGTGAATTACCCATTTCTGGATGCTTATCTTCAAATAAAATTAGTAACTTTGAAAGAAATAAAATATTTGGCTTAACCAGTCCTGGACTTTTTTTCCATTTAATTTTTCAGATCCATCTAAAGTATTTTAGATTAATCACTTTTAATTATATCAATGAAATGTGCTAGTTCATTTGACACTGGATAATGAAAATCTGTTTTGCATCTGGCAGGACCATGGAAGGACTGCCAACATGTAGTACGGACAGACCACAAGTGGAATTTACCTAATCCGGCCACGCAATGTGAATCAGCTGTTGCAAGTATGGTGTGTGAGCAAAGCCATCAGAATGGAGGTTGGGCTGTCATTCAAAGGAGGCAAGATGGCTCTGTCAACTTCTTCAGGACCTGGGAGCACTACAAGGTGGGTATGCCATTTGAAATAAAATTAATTTGCACTGAAAAACAAACTGGCTTCTAATGAGAAGATCAGAATCAACACATTGTTTGAGGTGCCTAAGGCCCCTTAGAAATCTACCTACTCACTCCCAACTCACAAAGGAAAAATTTTGGTGGTTGATGGGCATTTGCTGCATTCGTAATTTATTTAATTTTTTATGTGTTTTTGAAGATAATAGGTTTTTTAACTTTCTCCATGAAAATTAAGCTTATAAAATATCTGTGTGAACATGCACAATTAAGGTTAGAGTCTAAAGCCATTACAGTTGCATGGATAACAAGTCATGTTTTTGTATTTCATTTTCTTAAATGACCATTGTTCTACTGGGAGTAGGATGCTGTTTTCATTCATGAAATAGTTGTAGGCTGAGATGTGTTTTGTAATAAATAACATGAAGTTATGTGTTTTAAAAACATTCTTGTTTATCATGGCACTGGAGAGTGGTGACATGTTGCATGGTTGGACATGCAAGTAAGAAAGAATTTCTTTGTACATGTGACAGTACTGCCAATACTGCTACTATTTTTGCAATAACTAAATGCATGATCATCATAGAAATAAAGTGACATTGTTATGTCTTTCCATTTCAAGTCTCCCTTTATCAAATTCAGGACTATCATTTTGTTTATAAAATTGTTTCTATTATCATATTAGAAGAAAATATAAAAAGAAAGACAGTCACAAATATAATTATATGAATACAAACATATAGAAACATATATATATATATATATATATATATATATATTATATATATATATATATATTATATATATATATATATATATATATATATATATATATGTATATATATATATATATATATATATATATATATATATATATATATATATATATATATATATATATATATATATATATATATATACACACACCATGGGAGTCAAGCTAAAGTTAGAAAATGGAATGAACCTTAATAAAACTGATAATGTCATTTCTCAATACCCTGCTTTCTTCCGTCATCATGTGCCTTGAATCGAGGACCACCCAAATGGTTTTATAGCAGCCCAAACAGGTAGAAATCACACTGTGGTGCCAAATCTGGCGAATAAGGAGGATGTGGCAATACCTGATACTTCAGTTTCTCCAGACAAGCCTCGGTGTTCTTAGCAGTGTGTGTGTCATTGTCTTGCAGCACAAGGACTCCTTGAGACAGCAGTCCCCGCCACTTGGATCAAATAGCAGGCTTCATATTGGTCTCTAACGAGTCACAGTAACTTGCACTGGTGACTGTAATACCTCTCAGCTTGTAGTGTTTGACAATAACAAGTAGCTGTGAGGAAAAAACAAAACTTTTTATTCTGCTGGAATCCAGACTTCTCCAGGCAGGTGGTGCAAGTGCATTGAGAAGGATGGAGACTCCATTGAGAAATGATGCTATCGGTTTTGTTAAGGTTTGTTCCATTTTTTAATAAATCCCATTTTCTAACTTGAGCTTTACCCCCCCTTGTATATACAGTATATATAAAATGTATGTATTTAAATAATCAGCATATTTGGGCTCTTATAGTCCTTGCTGTTTAGGAAAGCTTATAGGGGTATTTCAGTTCTTGAAAGAGACTCTCTTAGGCAGAAGTGTTTTTCTACTGGTGAGGCCAATAAAATGAGCACTCTGCTCAAGCATAACGTGATGCCGTAACTTGAAAGAAATTGAAATGAAAGACTCCATTTAAAATATTATGATCATTAAACCTCCAAGAGTGTAACTTGCTTATTAAGGTGATATGCACAATGTATGTAACATCCTGCAGTCATTGAGAAGCGTTCTTCTTTATATTACAGTGTATTTCACTTTTTCCTATTTTGCAAATACACACACAAACCAGTGCTTTTCTATGTCCTCAGAACAGATGAATCAAAGCTGATAAATTCCTCAGCTGTAATGACCAGGTAAAGCCTTGAACAGAGTATTTGAGATCATTTTAGGTGTGTCTAGACAACAAACCTAGCATGGCAAACTTTCAGACTTCAATGTACCTCATTGTAACTACCTTCTCAATTTGTACAATCAAACTGTGCATACCTTTGCCTTCACAGCAAGGATTTGGAAACATTGATGGGGAGTACTGGCTGGGTTTGGACAGCATCCATTGGTTGACAACCCAGGATGACTACAGACTACTAGTCCTCTTGGAAGACTGGAACGGGCGACAGGTCTATGCTGAATATGACAGCTTTAGAGTGGAAAATGAGAGGGAACAGTACCGTCTGAGGCTGGGGTCATTACAGGGGACAGCAGGGATTCACTTTCCTGGCACAACAACAAGGTCTTTCACACACTTGACTGGGATCATGATGCTTACACAGGTAAGAGAATAATCAGTGAACATTACTAATGTCAGAATGCAAAGTGCTGGACAGCAGCTAACACCTTTAACCACTAACTTACCTAGTTCACAGTCACAGGGGCTGGAGCTTAACCTAGCAGCACTAGGCACAAGATGGAAACTCAATGGTAATATATAGAGTTGTGCTTGAAAGTTTGTGAACCCTTTAGAATTTTCTATATTTCTGCATAAACATGACTTTAAAACATCATCAGATTTTCACTCAAGTCCTAAAAGGATATAAAAGAAAACCAGTTAAACAAATGAGATAAAATATTATACTTGGTCATTTATTTATTACTGAAAATGGTCGAATATTACATATTTGTGAGTGGCAAAAGTATGTGAACCTTTGCTTTCAGTATCTGGTGTGACCCCCCTTTACAGCAATAACTGCAACTAAATGTTTCTGGTAACTTTTGATCATTCCTGCACACCGGCTTGGAGGAATTTTAGCCGATGTTTGTGGTTTCCTCACATGAACTGCTCACTTCAGGTCCTTCCACAACATTTCAATTGGATTAAGGTCAGGACTTTGACTTGGCCGTTCTAAAACATTCACTTTATTCTTCTTTAACCATTCTTTGGTAGAACGACTTGTGTGCTTAGGGGCGTTGTCTTGCTGCATGACTCACCTTCTCTTGAGATCCAGTTCATGGACAGACGCCCTGACATTTTCCTTTAGAATTCTCTCATATAATTCAGAATTCATTGTTCCATCAATGAAGGCAAGTTGTCCTGGCCCATATGCAGCAACACAGGCCCATACCATGACACTACCACCACCATGTTTCACAGATGGGATAAGGTTCTTATGCTGGAATGCAGTGTTTTCCTTTCTCCAAACATAGCGCTTTTCATTTAAACCAAAAAGTTCTATTATGATCTCATCCGCCCACAACACATTCTTCCAATAGCCTTCTGGTTTGTCCACGTGATCTTTAGCAAACCTGCAGACGAGCAGCAATGTTTTTTTGAAGAGCAGTGACTTTCTCCTTGCAGCCCCTGCCATACACACCACTGTTGTTCAGTGTTGTCCTGATGGTGGACTCATGAACATGAACATTAGCCAATGTGAGCGAGGCCTTCAGTTGCTTAGAAGTTACCCTGGGGTCCTTTGTGACCTCACCGACTATTACATGCCTTGCTCTTGGAGTGATCTTTATTGGTCGACCACTCCTGGGGAGGGTAACAATGGTCTTGAATTTTCTCCATTTGTACACAATCTGTCTGACTGTGGATTGGTGGAGTCCAAACTCTTTAGAGATGGTTTGGTAACCTTTTCCAGCCTGATGAGTATCAACACTCTTTTGTGAGGTCCTCAGAAATCTCCTTTTGTTAAAGCTACATGATACACTTCAACAGACATGTGTTGTGAAGAGCAGACTTTGATAGATCCTGTTCTTTAAATAACACAGGGTGCCCACTCACACCTGATTGGCATCCCATTGATTGACAACACCGGACTCAATTTCACCTTCAAACCAACCGCTAATCCTAGAGGGTCACATACTTCTGCCATTCACAAATCTGTAATATTCGATCGCTTTCCTTAATAAATAAAAAGACCAAGTATAATATTTTTGTCTCATTTGTTTAACTGGTCTCTCTTTATCTACTTTTAGGACTTGAGTGAAAATCTGCTGATGTTTTAGGTCATATTTATGCAGAAATATAGAAAATTCTAAAGGGTTCACAAACTTTCAAGCACAACTGTATATGCATTGATGAAAACTGTGAATGAAACTGAACAAACTTTATGTGAGCTGCTATAACCTTTTGAATAATAAAATAACATTTCAAGTCAAACACAGTACAGTTAAAGAATTAAAAAATGTGTGTTTGGTAAATGGGCAGCACAGAGATCCAGTGGTTCGTGAGTGTGATTGCACGCATGAGTGTACCATGGACTTGTTCCAACCTTGTGCCTGATGCTTCTGAGAGTAGGCTCTGGCCACTGCAATCTTAGACTGATAATGGATGTATTTATAATAATCTTTTCAAAATTACTGTACTTTAACAAAACATGTGTTTTATAGAAAGAGCGGGTTAAAAGTTAAAAATAAAACTAGAAGTCACACCAGTTACCTTTAGTGCTCATGGAAGGCACAATGACCTATAATCAAATGTTACTGCTTACACCTCTATATTTAAGTAGGCAAATGGGTGCTTATAAGTTTGTATTGTTATAGAAAATGCTTTGGTAATCCGTTAATGATAATGCTTAATGTCAAAGGCACTAAAAATGAAGTGCTTAAAGACATCTGTGACATAACAGAGATAAGACAGGACCCGAGACCAGTGTGGCAGTAACACTACTATATATGTGGGCCACCATTTCTCCCTACATGAAATTGTTTATCCATCCATTTTCTTACCTGCTTAGGCAAGGTTACAGGTACACAGAGATAGACTATTTCCTATAAACTGCAAAGACTTATCCGTTAAATATTAAACATTTAAAATGAAGGACTGTATGTACATCATCATTATTAAATAAAATTCATATTTTAAACATTTATTTGCTTCCTCATCCACAACAAAATGTGTCTAAAAGTCATGCTAATCTCATTTCATGTTTAATCCTTTTTCTCTTCTGCTACTGCAGGTAACTGTACTTACTTTCAGAAAGGAGGCTGGTGGTATCACTGCAGCTCATTCCAATCTGGCGGTGTTTTGGTACAAGGGTGGACACTACCGTAGCCGCTACAAGATGGAGTCTACTCAGCCGAATTTCAGCGGAGGCTCTTACTCCTTAAGAAAGGTGACAATGATGATATAAGGCTAAATAACAATATATTATATCCCGAATAAATGACATAATGCCACTTCTACCATCCAAATGTACTGCAGTATTACGGACAAGAATCAATCCACATTCTTTGCAGCAGAAAGCTGCTCTATGCCAGTTTTGTAATTATCTCATTGTATGTATGTATGTATGTAATGTATGTAATATTAATTATTGCATGATTAACAGATGTGAAATAACAAGTCGTGCTCAAGTTATTTTTTTCCTGTTATAATGAATCATTTAAAGATGCACTTACAGTTGGCTGCTTGTCCATTCTACATTCCTGTTATCAGCCCCAACCACGTTCTTCAACGCCTTTGCTACTAAGCAACGGCCTTAAGTAACCCCGACACCTTCTACCTTATCAGAATGTGACCTCTGGGCAGTTCAAGGTACTATGCTGTAGAAAGAATCCACAGGGTCCAAAATGTTTCAAAATGTACCACCACCTTTTATTTCAATAATAATAAAAGAATTTCCCAAATAACTTAACTGGTTTTCATGAGTATTCAAATGCTGAATGACACCTTAAAGCTACCCATTCTTTGGTTATTTTCTGTTTTACTTGTGTCGTGATGTCTGATTAAACACTTCCTTAGTAAAGTCAAACGAGAACTGGAAGAATTTTATATGCATTATAAAGGAAAGATGTAAATACATGCTGTAAAAATAAAAACAGTGCATTGATTGACTTATTAAAAAAATGTATGGTCCACATGTAGACTGTATGTCCAAGGATGGCTGCTGGAGCAATTATAAGAGCAGACAAGATTTCCAGCTCTTCCTAAGGCAGCGACTATCACGCAATGCTCCCAACCTCTCTCTCCAGGTGAATCCTCCAAGCAGGGGTCCCCAACTCCAGTCCTGGAGGCCGAGGGCTGCAGGTTTTCATTCTCACCCTTTTCTTAATTAGTACCTGTTTTTGCTCCTAATTAACTTCTTTTGATTTAATTTTAATGGAATTTTAATTGACTTGACCAGAAAGCAGGAGACAGAGCTATAGGTGGCAGAGTTAAAGATGCTGAGATTGGCATTGGGTTGTGATGAGGATGGACAGGATTAGAAATGAGGACATTAGAGGGTCAGCTCAGGTTCAACAGTTGGGAGTCAGGCAAGATTGCATTGGTTTGGACATGGGCAGAGGAGAGATGCTGGGTATATTGGGAGAAGGATGTTAGATAGAGTTGCCAGGCAAGAGGAAAGAGGAAGGCCCAAGAGAAGGTTATGGATGTGGTTAGAGAGGACATGCAGGTGATGGGGGTGACAGAGCAAGATGCAGAGGACAGATTTAGCGACTTCTACCATTGCGTTATGTATCATAGACCACCTGCAGTACCAATTTATTTAGCATGAATCTGAAAGTGCGAGTTTGCCAAGGAGAGGGCAGGGCCTCCTTACTCACGGATCAGCCTCGGCGACTCTTACCTCCACTTAGCTAGCGAACGAGAGAACTACTTAACAAATTTAGATCATTTTTTTCTATAATTTGCTTGAACATTCCGATGATTTTGTGACTTCTCTCATTGCGCTAAGAATCATAGTTCGTTTGCAGGAGCCGATATATCACACTCAATCTGAGACAGAGGCTGCGGCTGAGGGGAGGGGAAGCGTGACGGCAGGAGTAGGAGCCTCCTCACTGTCCTTTTCACTACACAGGTGGAGCTGCGGGGCAAGATAGCCTGAGTAAAGAAAGGTGACGGTCTCAGGAATGTCTCAGGAATGCCCACCCACTAAGTCCCTCTGATTCTGCCAATCTTGTTGTGCCTCACACTAATCTACACTCCATGGGTGACAGCCTTCAGCTGTATAGTGCCCTGACTCTGGAATGACCACCAATTAAATCAGGTCAGCTAACTTCATGAATTGTTTTAAAATCAACTCAAAACTCATCTGTTCAGGAAGGCTGAAGCTCTACTTGACTTTATTACCCTTCTCTCAGTGTACCTCTGTCAAGATGCTCATGTAACCTAGTATGTGTGTGTGTGTGTGTGTGCTGGACCATCAATTATGTTGTCTGTTAGGCTTTCCTCTGAATTCACTGTCTTAATCTTCTTTATTTATTTATTTATTTGGTTTGAACAATGCTAGTGTACTGTATACCCTGTCGTTTTATATTCTGTAAGTGCCTTGAGCATGGGAAACGCTATAAAATAAAATGGATTATTATTATTAATCCATCCATTTTTAAACCCACTGAATCCGAACACAGAGTCACAGGGTCTGCTGGAGCCAATCTCAGCCAACACAGGACACAAGGCAGGAACCAATCCAGGGCAGGGTGCCAACCCACCGCAGGACACACACCAAGCACACAATTTGGGGCCCAAATTTTGAATCCCAATCCACCTAACCTGCATGTCTTGAACTGTGGAGGAAACCGGAGCGCCTGGAGGAAGTCCACGAACTGGGGAGAAAAATCAACTGATCCAGGGAAGACCCGAAGCAAACCCCGGGCTCCAACTGCGGCGCAGCGCCTACCACTGTGCCCCCTTATTATTATTATTTTTAGTGATCTGCTCAGGTCCACAAAAAAATTTTAACAAAAGGGAAAATCCAACAATTTCAGAAATGTCTGTAAGCACAATGGACAACAAGTCAGGATTAAAATGAGTTAATTAACAACAAGACTCAGCGCCTAATGAAGCAACTGTTTGAACTGAAATCGTTGGAGTTTGAGGCCTGACTTAGTTGGCTCATCACTACATTTCATTTCTGTTTGGGTTCCCTTAAGGAAGAAATGAAAGCTGCCTTTAGACAGCCTTGTTTCAACCTCTCTAATCATAACATTTGTTTGGTGGGCTCCCGATGGGCTTTTGAGAAGGACAAACAAACTGTAATGTCTCTTTACTCACTATGGGAGCACATAGATTATCTTTTCTCAAATGGAAGAATCTACCCACCCTCTTCGCAGTGGGTAACTAATTATTTACTATTTTAAAACTGGAAAAATCAAACCCTCACTTAGGGATCCGTCAAAACTTTAAAACCTGCGAGGATCAAATCAATAAACATATTAGAATAAGATTTAAATTGGGGAAGTGGATTCTCTCCCTTATTTATTTTAATTATTTTACTTATTTATTGAGATCTATTTATTTATTTTTCCTACTATTAAAATCTTATTTTGATGGTAGTCTTTCTCATGGGTTAGGTTTTTATCTGATGAAGTTAGTTTTGTAAAATTAGACTTGCTTGTATGGAATGTTATTTTTTAATAATCAATAAAAGTTAAAAAAGCAGTTCAGAGGAACGATGAAGAAGTTCAGGGAACAATTAGTGACTAATTAATAAAAGGGTTAAATGAAAACCTGGCCACTGGGCTCCAGGACCAGAGTTCAGACCTCTGCTCCATTGTATTCAACGATCTTATCCAGTGCACCTTTCCTGATACACCTCTTAGGGGCACCACCTCATTTACTCACTGATCAAGAAACGTTAGGGAACCTTTATTTTGAATGGGAAAGCCACATTTGAGATTTAATGTAATTTACAGAACTTAAGAATATATCTACAGTTATTTAAAGCTGTCAGATGTATCAGCCTCCTGAATTTGTGTATGCTTTTTACTGGACTTGAAGAATAAAATATGAAATGTGTGGCCTAGTATAGTAAAAAGAAGTCTAGCCTCTTTTATGCAGTTCCCCGAATTCCTTTTAGGTTTGTGTGTGTGTAAAGCCATTACTATGGGATAGCTTAGTGCCTACATTTATATGGAGGAATAATATGACAAAAAAAATAAAAAATACGATAAAAAACCTCTTTAAATTTTATGAGTAAAGGTGACAGTTTTCATTTCAGCCATTTCATATTGTATGAAAATAGTGAAATAAATAAATGAAGAATCTAAATACATAAAAAATATATATACCCGATTTCAGTTGTTAATATGTATTGGGTTTTAAACTCGTAGCGCTTTATGTTTTTGTTATTTATTCATTTATTTAATTGTATCCGAAGTATCCCTGCCCCACGTGACTCTAACGAACCAAAGTGAGTATAGAAAATTAATAGATCATGTGCATTGACATTATTGTAACTAACATTTTATATAATTACTTACTGATTTGCTATTCCTCCCAGACTTGGGTCTTACGGAGTCTCTAGAGAAGTGAAACCCCCCTTGTCCACTACGACCAGAACGCGCGCAAATACTTCGCGTGAGCGGACCCGCGTCGACGGAAAGAAATTCGACGCGGGCGCAGACCGCTGTTCTCGGCTACGGTGACGCTTCTTAACTATTAAAGGAACAATACGATGAGCTGTTTTACAACATACAGGCAGTTGGACTGATCGTATGGCTCTGGCTACATAAAAGCAAGTAAGATATTATTTTAATTTCGTTTTAAAAATTGTTACCGGGGTTTAAGGGGAATGTCACTTAAGGAAAAAATTTAAAAAATTAAAATTGGGAAAA
>NW_024385105.1:0-11057 GCF_016835505.1 Polypterus senegalus
TCTCAGTACCTCCCGGGCGCTTGGTGGCAGCCTCCTGTTTGATGATGCCTCAGTTTCCTGCAGGGTTTCATGGAAATGGAGTTCTCCCCAAACCTGTGGGGATCCAGGATGGCCGCCAGTGGAAGAGGCAGAGATAATTAAGCCCAGCTGGTTTAATCATCAGGCCCACACGGGAGTGCAATTGGGAACAGGTGAACAAGCAACAGGAGCACTCCCGGGAGGGCCATAAAGGAGCCAGCAACCACCACTCTGGGCCAGAATCGGGAGGAAGAGGATGAGGTTGCCTGACAGGAGGACTGGTGGTGTGGGCGGAAGGATTGCTGTGTATAAAGTAAGGTGCTTTGGGACTGTGTTATACCTGTGGGGTTCACGGGGAAGAGGTGCCCACAGGGAAGAGTGTTTAAACTGTTTAAGTGTTTGGGACTGTGTTGGGCCTGGGGACACGGGAAGACGTGTGCCACGGGTGAAGAGAAAATAAAAAGTTCTGTTTAATTTACACATGCCTCAGTGTGAATCTGTGCGGGTCAGGCCTTTATATAGCGCTTATTCACAATATATACACATATACAAATATAGACATATATATATATACATATATATATATATATACACACACACATATATATAAATCTACATATATATATGTACATATATATATTAGGGTGGACTCGATTAAAAAAAATAACCAATTATTTAGAGGCTGTGTAATAATCTTGATTAATCGTATGTAATCACACATGAAAATTTGTCCCAAATTCCAAATGTTTTTAATTTAAAAGGGTTTTAGTGGCGACAGAATCAAATAATAGACATGGACATGAATATTGTAAACTCAAGCTCTTCCTCTTTTAAACTGCATTTTAATTCAAAACAGAAACATAAATATCATCCCTGGTTAAAATTGGGCAGACTTAAAAATAAAGTGGTAGTTTAAGTACTTTAAGTACATTTTCAGAATAGTATTGTCTTTAAATAATAATAACCAAAATTTCAACATAAAGTGCAGTTTTCTTTTTAAAAAATAAGTCAGAAACATAAAAGGTAATTTGACCAGCTTACTCTTTAAACTCTGAGTAACATTAGCCAAAATTATTTTGTACATTAGGCTAAAACAGTGTGATCATTGAACATTTTGTAATTAGATGTAATTAGAATTACTACGGTCACGGAAGTCAATGATCCCCAGTAAGAGCCATAAAGTCCACTTTCTGTAACTCATCTAATTTTGTTTGCTTTTTATTGTGCACAAAACCACGCTTTTATCAAGGCTTGCTCGGGTAGTCGAAATGATCAGTCGTAGGAACGCCTTTATTCGACCCTAAAATTATTGTAGCTGTGATGTGTGCATCAGTGTAATGGATGTACCAGGAAATCATGCATGGACAAAAGTTCCCCTTTGCTTGGAATTGAAAGTGTGATTAAATGCGTTATTTTTTTGAATGCGTTATGGAGTACATGCATCGAAGCTTCTCAGCTGTGCTTGTGCTAAGAAAGGAAACATTTTAAAATAACGTAACATGATTCTCGTTAACGCATATTTTTCATCGTCTCAAACCAAGGGATGCGAGGGTAAATGAATCGGAAGCGCCGACATACTCAGTGCATCCCTCTCGAATCGAACCTCGGATGTCAGCGTTAAGGCAAGCCTCTACAATTGCACCACGCGTGTGGCTTGTCTATTTGAGAGTATGTAGATCGGGTATATATATACATATATATATATACCTCATTCGCAGCAGAGAAGTAGTGTATTAAAGAAGTTATAAAAGAAAAGGGAACATTTTAAAAAAAATGTAACATGATTGTCAATATACACTAATTGTTTTGTGAGTGTTAGGAGTGTTGCTGTCATCAAGGATTTGATTATCATTATTTCTTTCAATCAGGTTCGTATTTGTAGGATGTGTTGTGTTCAAGTTACATTCCGTGTTTGTCAATCGTTGTAAAGATGACAGGTTTCATTCATCGATTCGTTTCTTACTGCATCAATAAACAGCTCGTCTTCTTCTTTATCTGAGATGTGACACACTGCATGCACGGGTTTTTTTTACACTGTCTTCCTTTAGCGGGACATTGACTTTTTCCACCGTGTGCTTTGTTTCGCAGTAGCTGCACTTATGAATATGCTTGTATGTATCAGACGCTTCATATTTTTTTGCTACCTTCTCAATTGTGTAATTCGGTTTTTGTTCAGCACTCTTTGGAACTGTTGCTTTTTGTCTGTGCACTGCGTCAGTTCACGTGAGCCGCTTGGTGTTCTTGCATCGAAGGTTCCCAGCTGTGCTGGTGCCATCTTGTGTGATGTCCACGGCTGTATTTAATGTTAGCTAAGACCCGGCACTTAAAAGTTTCTCTCGTAGTTTCGCTGAGTTTGTGCCAAACACCACCCTGACCATCTCATCTTCCTCTGCATAAGCACAGTCCTTCACCCGTGAATATTTAGCGGCAGTGTTTCTATTGGATTGCCGCTGACGGACGGCCTTATATGGGCAGGCACTAAATTACAAATGCCAGCGGCAGCCTGTCTATGAACTTAATTTAAACTTTAGGTTTACACCGTGCTTTGTTTCCGAAGTAGCAGCACTCATAAATATGATTGTATATGTCAGTTGCTCGCTTATTATTGTTTCGCTGCCTTCTCAATTATATAATGCATGTTTTCTTCAGCGCTTTTTTGAGCTCTTCCTGGTTTTCTACGTACTGCGTCAGTTCACGTGATTACGTGGGAGGGGTGATGATGTCACCCGAAACTCCGCCCCCCACGGCCATCCAGCTCAACTCCATTACAGTCAGTATATGGAGAAAAATAGCTTCCAGTTATGACCATTACGTGTAGAATTTCGAAATGAAACCTGCCCAGCTTTTGTAAGTAAGCTGTAAGGAATGAGCCTGCCAAATTTCAGCCTTCTACCTACACGGGAAGTTGGAGAATTAGTGATGAGTGAGTGAGTGAGTGAGGGCTTTGCCTTTTATTAGTATAGATTGAACATACAGAGTATCAGTATTAAGTTAAAGTGAAGTTATGAGAAGGCCATGTTAAAGTAATGTGTTTTCAGCAGTGTTTTAAAGTGCTCTACTGTATTATCCTGGTGAATTCCTATTGGCAGGCTTTTCCAGATTTTAGGTGCATAACAGCAGAAGGCCACCCGCCTCACCACTTCTTTTAAGTTTTGCTTTTGGAATCTTAAGGAAAAACCATTTGAGGATCTTCTTTCGGATTTTGTGTTCGGATTTCTTTTCCTGTAACGCACTCCCCTCTCAGGACTACCCAAAAAGACATAAATCATCTTGCAACGAGTAGAATGAAGCTGTTAGAATCCTAACTAGAAAAGAAAATCCTAAGCACATCTCTCCAGTTTTAATGTCACTACACTGGTTACTTGTGTCATTCAGAATTGACTTAAAATATTGCTCATGGTTTACAAAGCCTTAAATAATCTTGCTCCATCTTATATATCTTAATGTCTTGCACTCATACATTCCAGATCGTGAACCTTTAGATCTTCAAATGATGGGCCCCTTAGAATTCCAAGCGCAAAACTTAAAAGAAGTGGTGAGGCTGCCCTTCTGCTGTTATGCACCTAAAATCTGGAATAGCCTGCCAATAGGAATTCGCCAGGTTAATACAGTAGAGTACTTTAAAACACTGCTGAAAACACATTATCTTAACATGGCTCTCATAGCTTCATTTTAGTTTAACCGTGATATTCTGTATATGCATTTAATTACTACATTATCATTCATGGTGGCCTGAAATCTGTACTAACCCCCTCATTTCTCTTCTGTTCTTTTTATTTTCTGTGGTGGTGATCTGCACCACCACCACCTGATCAAAGTAATCAGGTTGTCCCTACAGTGAGTCCCGTTCATCCGCGTGAAGCCTGAGAACCATGAGGACTGATTGAGATCATTTATGTTAGGTAGAATGCCCATTTGGCGCTGGGCAGTTTCATGGCCTGGAACTCCTGCAGATTTTGTCTTTTCTCCAGCAGTCTGGAGTTTTTTTTTTTTTTTGCTTTTTCTGTCTCCTTCTTAACCATCTGGACCTTATTCTGTGTTAATTAGTGTTGCCTAATTTTATTTTGATATTTTGGCTTTTTTCTCTTTCTTCATCCTGTAAAGTACTTTGAGCTACATCATTTGTAATAGAAAATGTACCAAATAAATAAATATTTTTTTGTTGTTGTTATGTGGAGGTACTAATAGAAATGCTACAAAAAGGTATTTTGTCATTCTGGTGGACATCACGCTTTCAAAATGCATTTGTCGTCTTATGCAAACAAAAGCTGGTAAAACTGTATCTCATGCAAACTTTACAGCTGGCAGCTTGTAGAATAAATCATGCCACACATCCACCATCCAATTCACAGAAAAAGAGACTAGGCCTAATTCAGCAATACATCGCAGATCAATCCAGACCATCTTTATTGGTAGACATTTTATTGATTATATACCCCTCAATTAAAAAAAAACAGAATCCAACTTGTTCCTGTGCAGTGTGCTGTTCAAAATGGATAAATCTGGAAAGAAAATCCAAAAAGAAACACGCAATTATTGTTCCAACTGTGACACTGGATTGTGTTCTTTCACCGGGCTTTAAAGTCTACCACCTCTCATTAATTTTGAGATTATATGTTGTTTTTGCCATCATTAGTAGTATTATTACTACTGTTTTGTTATTTTTATTTATTTATTTAAATTTTGTATTACTATTATTCACTTCATATTATTATTTTTTGTTCATCATTACTATTTTTAACCCAACCACAGGGGATGCACAACCCAGTGTGTTTCTTTTTGCCAGTCCCAAGCCCAGATAAATGAGGAGGTTTATGTCAGGAACGGCATCTGGTGTAAAATTTTGCCAAATCAATATGCAGAGAACAATAAAAATTTTACACCGGATTGGTCAAGCACCTGGTTAATACCCGACCACCACCACTACTGTTAGCCAACAGGGTGCTGGAGGAAACTGGGCTACTCTTGCCTGAAAAAAGGAGAAGAAGAGGGAGGAGATGTGTCCGAGGCAGCAGGAGAGGAGGAAGGTAAGGAGAGTGGACCTGAGGGTAGGAGCTTGAATGCTGGGAGTATGACTGGTAAGGGAAGAGAGTTAGCAGATATGATGGAGAGAAGGAAGGCTGATATATTGTACATGCAAGAGACTAAAATGGAAGGGGAGTAAGGCCTGGTGGATCGGAGGTGAGATTCAAATTGCTCCGCTATTATGGTGGGGATAGGAGGAGAAATCGGGTAGGGATTATTCTGGAAGGAACAGCATGTCAAAAGTGTTTTGGAGATGAAAAGAGTGTCTGACAGAGTAATGATTATGAAGCTGGAAATTGGAGCCATGATGATGAATGTTTTAGTGTTAAGTGCGTGTTGGGTGTATGATGGAGTAAGTTGAACAGTGTACCCAAGGGACAGAAAGTGGTCATTGGAGAGGATTTCTATTGGACATGTTGGTGAAGTGAACAGTGGAGACGGACAAGGAGGTGATGGGTAGGTATGGTGTCAAGGAGAGGAATGAAAAGGGTCAGAGGATACTGGATTTTGTGAAAAGGATGGATATGGCTGTGCTTGACTAAGTATTTTAAGTTAAGTGGAGGAAACACAGGGTGACAGAGGTAAGAGTGTGGAGGAAGATGAACACAGGTAGATTACTTCCTATAAAGAAGAGTTGATCTGAAGGAGATTGGAATCTGCAGAGTGGTGGCAGGGGAAGTGTAGCTAGCAGCAAAGGATGGTGGTCTGTAGGATGACGTTGGAGATCAAGAAGATGAAGAGAGGGAGGGCAGAGCCAAGGATCAAATGGTGGGAAGTTGAAAAGGGAAGACTGAAAGGTTTTTTTAGGGAGGAGGTGAGACAGGCACTGGGTGGAAATTGCAGTGAGCGCTATAGTCAGAGTAAACTGCTGCAGATGTAGTAATATAGATGCAGAAGGTAGACAAGAAGATAAGACGCAAGGTGAAGAGAGAGGGTATGAAGGTTAATCAAAAAGGAGGAAGAAAAGGACCTGTACCAATTGGCAAGACACAAGGACCGAGCTGGGAAAGATGTGCAGCATGTTAGGGTGATAAAGGATAAAGATGGAAACGTACTCACAAGTGAGGAGGGTGTGTTGAGCAGATGGGAAGAGTACTTTGAGAGGCTGATGAATGAACAGACCGAGAGAGAGAAGGTTGGATGATGTGGAGATAGTGAATCAGGAAGTGCAATGGATTAGCAAAGAGGAAGTAAAGACAGCTATGAAGAGGATGAGGAATGGAAAGGTTGTTGGTCCATATGACATACCTATGGAAGCATGGAGGTAAGTTAGGAGAGATGGCAGTTTTTAACCAGATTGTTTTATGGAATCTTGGAAAGTGAGAGGATGACTGAGGAGTAATGAGGATTGTGGAAGAGAGGTGAAAAAGAGAGTGCAGCCAAGGGGAATGGGTGGAGAAGTGTGTCAGGAGTGATTAGTGACAGACGGGTATCAGCAAGAGTGAAAGGGAAGGTCTACATGATGGTGGTGAGACCAGCTATGCTATATGGGCTGGAGACGTGGCACTGACCAGAAAGCAGGAGACAGAGCTGGAGGTGCAAAGTTAAAGATGTTAAGATTTTCATTGGGGTGATGAGCATTAGAAATGAGAACATTAGAGGTCAGCTCAAGCTGAAGAGGTCAAGGAGGTGTGAGATTGTGAGATTAGTAGTAGTGTAACAGAGAAAGATGCAGAGGCATGTAAGAAGATATCGAAAAGATGATCAGCTGTATGCATCCCTAATAGGAGCAGCTGAAAGAAGAAGAAGCTAATATATTATGATAAATTTAAGCAACAAAAGCTAAAGCTAACAAAGTTTTCTTAATTACATTTCTATAAATAATTCATGAACAGCAAGGAAAAAATTAGTTCAAATTTAAAATTCACTTTTATCAACAAAATATTGCCACCTGTATGGACAAAATTAAGCAAGACTTAGATGGTCAACCCCTCACCTCACTTTTAGCTGGAAAGAATTACTCACTGTTAAGATGAGTATCCTTCCTAAGCTTCTCTTTTTTATTTCAAAACATTTCAATATTCATGAATAAATCATTTTTATGAAAATAGACTCAACCATAACTCATTTATTTGGAATTCAAAACACTAATGCATCTAAAGATCAATCTTACAAAGACCTAAGGCAGAAGGTGGTCATGGTTCTACCTAACTTTCAATTTTATTACTGGACAGCAAATTTACAAGATATAAAAAACTGGACCTTGCACACAAATAGGTGAACCGACACAGGCTTGGTTTATAATAGAAGTAAAATCTGCAGCTCTTCTTTATATTCCTTGCTTTGCACATTAATGAATACAAGTTATCGCCAATAAACTAACAACCCATCTGTGCTTCATTCACTCCAGAATATGGACCCAATGTAGGAAACTTTTTAAGATGGAGAATCTTTTATCTGTAGGGACCTCTACATGAGAACCAGCTTTTTCAACCCTCGTAAAACATATGTAGTTTTTAATTTCTGGAAAACATTTAGTGATTAAATATTTACAGATCTGTACATAGACAACATCTATGCATCCTCTACGAACAATTACATGCTCCAATTTTACCTTCCAACAACACATTTACTTTACTACCTTCAAATTAGAAACTTTGCTAAACAGAACCTGCCCACTTCTCCTCACCTCCCACCTCCCTCTATGCCGAAAAAATATTCATCAGGTCACTTAGGTCTCAGACAGCATTTCTTTAATATATAAAACTATTTTACAGTCCCTCCCTTTCAAAAAATCCTAGAGGCACAAGGGAAAAGATCTCTCACCCAACATCTCAGAAAAGGTGAGGAAAGTAGCAATGCAGAGAATTCACTGAGCTCCATATGTGCAAAGCATACAATTATTCAACTCAAAATTATATATCGAACGTGATCTCTATCATTTAAAATTGTCCAACATGTTTCCTGGGTGAGATCTAACGTACAAGTGCTGCAATCAAGCTCCAGCCTCAATGGGTCATGTGTTTTAGGCGTGCACCAAATTAACATCATTCTGGACCAAATCTTCAAATGCCTTTCCTCCAGCCTTGGTGTCACAATCCTTCCTAAACCCATTAACATCTGTGTTTGTGGGCTCACATGGGGCATTACTACAGAAGGACAAACAAACTGTAATTGCTCACTGCTATTGGCATCGTAGGACTTATCTTTGCTCAAAAGGAAGAATTCTAACCTCGTGGGTCAGTCAGTGGGTAACTGATGCTATATACTATTTGAAACTGAAAAAATCAAATTCTCACTTATAAGATATGTACAGAACTTTTGTCAAAACCTGGCAGGATCTACTAATATTAGAACATTAGAATCACCCTAGACAAGAACAGGCCATTCAGCCCAACAAAGCTCGCCAGCCCTATCCACTTGTTTCCTCTCAAGAAAACATCAAGTCGAAGTTTGAAAGTCCCTAACGCCTTATCTGTCTACCCACACTACTAGGTAGCTTTATTCCAAGTGTCTATCGCTCTTTGTGTAAAGAAAAACTTCCTAAAGTTTGTAATGAAATTTACCCTCTAACAAGTTTCCAACTGTGTCCCTGTGTTCTTGATGAACTCATTTTAAAATACAAGTCTCGATCCACTGTACTAATTCCTCTTCTATAATTTTAAACACTTCAATCATGTCACCTCTTAATCTTCTTTTGCTTAAACTGTAAGAGGCTCAGCTCTTTTAATCTTTCCTCATAATTCACCCCCTGTAGCCCTGAATCAGCCTAGACGCTTTTCTCTGGACCTTCTTGTGCTGCTATGTCCTTTTGTAGCCTGAGACCAAGACTGCACACAGTACTCAAGATGAGTTTCCATCAGTGCATTATAAAGGTTGAGCAGAACCTCCTGTGACTTGTACTCTACACATCTGGTGGCTATATAACCTCAACATTCTGTTAGCCTTCTTAATGGCTACACTGTTGGGAAGTTGACAGCTTAGAGTCCACTATGACCCCTAAATCCTTCTCATAAGGTGGACTCTCGATTTTCCAATTTCCATTGTGTATTCAAACCTAATATTATTACTTCCTATGTGTAATACTTTTACATTTACTGACATTAAATTTCATCTGCCACAAATCTGCCCAATCCTGTTTGCTATCCAAGTCCTTCTAGATATGATATAACAGATTCCAAATTATCTGCTAATCCACCTATCTTGGTATCATCTGCAAACTTAACCAGCTTGTTACTTCTATATTCCTATCTAAATCATTTATATATATTAAAAATAGTAAACGGCCACAGCACTGACCCTCTGGAACACCACTTTAACATCGGCCAGTTCTGATGAGGTTCCTCGCACCCTCTGCTTCCTGTGTCTGAGCCAATTCCCCAATCTACCCAAAACATCACCCTGAACTCCCACCCTTTTAGTTTGATGCCCAACCTCCTCATGTGGCACCTTATCAAATGCTTTCTGAAAGTCCAGATAAATAATATCATAAGCTCCACTTTGATCGTATCCTTTTGTTGCCTCCCTCACAGAATTCCAACATGTTAGTAAAACACGACCTCCCTCTTCTGACCCCCTTGCTGACTGTTCAGAATAACTCCTGTCCTTGCCATGTGTTGCTCAATCTTATCCTTAACAATTCCTTCCATTAATTTTCCCTGTGATGCACATTAAGCTTACTGGCCTGTAGCTGATTGATCTGCCCTGTCACCCTTTTATATAATGAGATGATATTCGCCATTTTCCAGTCCTTTGGAATCTCTCCAGTGCACAGTGACTTCCTAAAAATATGTGTCAAGGGTTTATATATGTACTCACTAACCTCCTTAAGAACAATGAGGATAAATATTATCTGGGTCTGGTGATTTGTTTGATTTCAAATAATCAATAATCTAAATATCTAAGCAATAACAATTTAGAATAAGCTATTTAAATTGAGGAAGCAGGTTTCTCCCCTTTTTTACTCTTTTCTATCTGTATTCATTTATTAATTTACCTATCTACGATTTTTACTAGCTTAAAATTTTACTCTGCTGGCCCAGTTCTCGCTCTCAGAGGTGGGGATGGATTTGTTTGAACCTATTTTTGGAAAACTTGATTTATTTTGTATGAATGTTATTTGATTTTAATAAAATCAAAGAAATGAATAAATAAAAATAAATACAGAAATAAAATTCACTGAGTTTGTTATGCTTCATGCTTATTAATTGAGATTTACAAATCACCCATTTTATGCACCTGATCAAAAAATAGATCAAAATTATGTTAATAATGTTACCATTTCTAGAGTCATGCCATTCTTGGTGGATAATGCAATAGCTAGGAATAAAGAAGTATATGATTGATGTTTCCAGTGTCCAGGGACCTGCCCCACTGGGATACTGGACGTAAGACATACTGGAAGGAAGGCAGTGTTTTCCAGGCCTAAGGCAAAACTCACACTGGGCTGTATGGTGGCCACTGAGATGGGGGATCCGACCCTATGCTCCACTGTACACCACCAGGGGCATTGGGATAGCCCCAGATCAATATGCGCAGCACTTCCACCACATTTGGGAGTGCTGCCTGAAGGAGGACTGAATTCCCTTGTAGCTCTTCTGACACACCCAGAAGTGCTGCCGGATGTTAATCAGGGGCTACTTGCAACACATTCGGGGACTGAATAAAAGGGGCCACCTCACTCCCAATCAGGAAGCCGGAGTTGGGTGGAAGACGGACGGAGCTTGTGGCCGAAGAAAAGCAGAGAAGTCATAAGAGACTGTGTTTGGTGATTATGCACTGTGTGTTGTCTTGGGGGCTAAGGGCTGTAAATAAACATGTGTGATTTAAGACTTTCTGTGTCTGCCTGTCGGTGTTCGGGTCCAACATGTCCACACCATAAATCATTGGGCTGCGTTTATATGTAACTAATTTGCATTTCACAGCATCCCTGCTGTCACGTTCTTCACTGGTTGGCTCTGTTAAAAACACACACACATTGAAGTAACAAATGATTCCTGTAGAGCCATTTCTAGTTCTAAGTTTCATGAATATCTTACAGATGACAGATAAATATGGAGTCTAACCCATATTGT
>NW_024385106.1:0-9549 GCF_016835505.1 Polypterus senegalus
ATAGTGTATTACTGATATGGACTATGAATAGCCTTATGACATGAAATGCATGGTGATATGCACCCAAAGAAGAAGCCTTTGATTTCAGTCTGTAACAGCCGGTGTAAAGTTTTGCTACCTGTAAAAGTTATCACTGAATGGATATAAGCAGATACAGAAATGCTGGTGAATCATGTCTGCTTGGTATCTTGTTGTCACTTGAATTTTTGTTATTCAGTTTTATTCTTGAATAAAAGCACACTTGTTTCATTATACCTTTCTGTAAGTTTTATTTTATATTTCAGTAACCACTTGAATGAGATCAAATCTGTCTCTGCCTCTATCACGCACACATTCATATATGAAAATGTCACTTTTGAAAATGCTTTGCCATTTGAATATGTCTTTTGCTCTTGCATGTACTCACGTTATGGTACATGATACTGAAAATGCAGACAGACATCTTACACTACAGTTTCTAGTGTTAATAGGCTTTGTGTCCCACTAGAAGGCTAGCAAAATTGGTAATGTTCATTTTGTCCAACAGTGTTTATTCCATTGTTTTCAGCAGGTATTTTCATGTCTGCCCATAGTCATCAGGAACTTTCACTGGGGGCTGTGCTTTGTTCTTTACTACTTAAATTCACTAGGAAACATTTTACCCTAAGCGGTACTTGGACCCACACTATATATAGATTAGGTTACGCAGATGCAGGCCTGACGGTGTGTTAGACAGAACATTTATTTGTACTAGGGAAATTTGTTTTACTGAAGCTCTTTAAATAATAGATAGATAGATATACACACAACACTGTAGTCTGAATGGCTACAAAGAAAGCATTTTTAAAAAGAATGAAAACTTCTTACTTGGCAGATCACAGACACAGTGAGGCATTATGCGAGCATATTGCTGTTGATATAAAGAGCCCTGTAGCATTTTCATTCTCTTCTTCTCTACTATCTCCAAGGGTCTTGAAGTGATATTAACAGCACACCACAGCATAGAAAATAATACTGGGTATCACAGAGTTGTAGGAGATGTGAAGGATGTCACTTTCCACATTAAAAGAACATAGTCTAACAAAAAGAACCTGCTCTGTCCCTTCTTATATATTTTCTCTGATCTTTGAATTGTAGGACTACTAACTTTAAGTGTAATATTTTTGATGTTTCTATGAAATTCTCCTAGAGTATTCACCTCTAGTTGAAATCACCTTGTCATGGCAGAGTGAATACATGCAGAGGTTCTAACTTTTTGCACAGTTCTGGGATATTGGATTTGAATACAAGTAAGATCTTTTAGGCGAAATCTGGGGTGACCATTTACTGTAGACATTTATTTGAAAGTGCAAATTTTTTTTATTTCTTTTACCATCCTACCAGCTAAGATACAATTTTGTGATTTTATTGATTGATTTTGCTAATAAATTCTGTTCATGTTTGAGTATACTGAAGCCTCTATATCCTTTGGAGGGTTTTAGGGAGGTCATCGAAAAATAGTAATAGGAGCAATCATAACTAGTTTTAATGTATTTTCTGCAGCACTTTCTCTATATTTATTTTTCACTTACCATTTAAAGGAAAAACTTTTAACTTTGCAGGCAGGTAAATTCAAACTAAAGTATTTTCACAAACTAAACTACTCACAATCATAGTATCTTCATTGTTTTAAACAGGAGACAATTTCATTTTGGTTATATCACCATGACCCTGTTATTTCTAAATCTTAAATTTGTGCACTTAAATACAGTTTTATAAGTGAGCAATGGGTTTAAGAACAAAGGAGCAATCCAAACAATACTGTGGCTAAACGAGCTAAAGGGATTAGCGTGTCAATCCATTGCTGTCTCATTCAGGTCCCTGCAGAATATGAGCATAATGAGAACACAGCAAGTTTCTGAGGCAATCATGCTGGCTTGGAAGTTGAACACAGAGTAGAGATTGACAGTCAAGAACTTTGTTTGAACTCACAGAAGATTTATTCCTATCTCTTTTAAGTGAGGTCAATGCAAGGCAAGATTTATCCTCACCCTCACAACAATATGCTCTACGTTCATTGGCATGTAAAGGTGATTAAAGGCTGACAACTATAGGATTCATATAAAAAGAAATTTGGAACAAACTTGTGCCTGTAGAATATAGTTAAAGGAGTGCATACTTAATATTATTATAGAAATGCACAACTTTCATGATTTTATATATAGTTTTCTTTTTTGTCTTTTCTTATTTAATATCTATTTCTCAATTTAGTTTTCTTTACATTCAAAGGATTATATTTACATTTTGCTTATGTTTTTAATATGTTGCATTATATAACATTTTTTTATCTTTCTGTTATTTAATATCTGTGTTTGACCATTTTCCTGACATTATGTTTCAGCTTTATTTGAAATGATTAAGACAGTTATAGTTTACGTTAATATTATTATAACTTCAACTTCACATAAGCATGCACGATATAGCAACACAATACTCTGTTAAATGATAAAATCTTAGAATGAAATGAATATTTACATTACATTTCGCATATATGTAAAGCTTCCAAATGATCTGCTGAGTATTTGATTCCTCTTAGTCATAATAAAATATGCACTTTAAATCCTTTTTAGTAAACTGGCCAGGGTTATTAAAAGCTCAAAAATATTTAATTATTATCTCAAAATCTATCAGTCTAGTTCTTAGAAGCAATTCACTAAATTGTTAAATCTTTACCAGGTCATAGTTCATACAACAAACAATATTTGGAAAGAAAAGCCAGATTATTCACACTTTGACACTGACTGTTGCGTTTCACAGTTTGTATTTTGTACTATCAGAACATGTATAAATATGAATAACAACATTCTTTAGTCCATTACATAGAATGGTGATATAGGCATTAGCTTTAATTGCCTCAAAGATGCAGGGACCAAAATTTGATTCTCATCTTCACAACTGTCTGCTTGCAGTTGGCACTTCTAAATTTGTCTAAAAGGTTTCCTTTGGGTTTTCATCCCAACCTGGTCTTGTACAAGTGAGGTTTGGCTTCTTCAGTCAGTGTGCTTTGCAATAAACTGATATTCCATGCAGCTTGTTTCCTGTCTTGTGGGTGATTTTGCCAGGAAGGCACCAGCACTCAGAAAGAGAGCATGGGAGAATGGAGAAAACTCTGCTAGACACTGCCTGGACTAAGACTCTGACAGTCTAAGGCAGCAGGTTAAACAATGTGTTTTTACTTTGTCAGTGTTTCTTTGCATGATTTTTGCCTTGTGAGAAGATTGTTTTGCTAATTTCTTTTGTTGTAATATGGATTTGCTGAATCTTCCCACTTGTTGAATTATATAAATATGAGCTCAGGTAAGATAACACACAATATAGAGGTGCACTGTGATTGTGGGCAAGTCAGGATAAGTTAAACCCATTGGCTTATAGTGCAGGTATGAGGAAGAAGATGGATGATACAGTATTTCTCCTTAGTTTGTCCTCCAAACTTTTAAGGGCATGGCCCCTTTTGTTATCGCATTTACTACCAACTAAGCTATTAACTTACTTTGATTTGAATCTTACCAGCTGGTTTCTGATTTCCTTACAATGCGAGTTTGAATTAGCAGTGTTTGTGTTTATAAATTATTTCCTTCCAGCAGTTTACCTTCTAAGGATGTGTATTTTCTTCCTCCAGTCTTTGATTGGTTTACTGTAAGAACAATCATCAGTGCAGAAACAATTAAATTTGCAAATAACTGCTATGATTAGCTTATTGTTTGAAGAGTGTCACACTTGGTTGCAGATTTGCACAGAAACACAGGAGGCTGTAGAGACAGGAACTTTATTCAAACACTGCAAACAAACATATGCCTCTTTTTTTCAAAGGTTTAAAGGCGGACTCCTTGACAACAGAATGACAGTTCTGTCTTACAGTTTAAAGAATGCAAACATATCTTCCTCTTCAAAGAGTGCGCATCAGGAGCAGGGAAGGTCTGAGAGAGAGAGAAAAGCAAACAAACAATCCAAAAACTGACAGGTGCTGCTCGGACTTTTAAGTCTAGAAGTACCATGGATGAATCAGCCACAATTAAGTCAGTAAGCATGGGAGAAATGTGAAGGTAGTCTTTCAGCGTCTTTTTAAACCTGTAGAGGTGCGAACACCCCAGCTCACATGAGATACAATATTCAGTCAAATGCCAGTAGTAGAGCTATGGTGATTAATGTCAGGAAGCTGTGACTATCATTTAAATTTGTTTGATTTGTCAGAAACTGTTGTAAAAGCTGTGAGCTATTGACCATTCTGTTTTAAGAAAGAATAGCAAGTTTTATTTTAATAATGTTTTATTAATTAATTTTGTTTTTATGTTATTTGATTTTTTATCAATATGGTTTGAAAATCTTAATATAAAGAAAAAAACTATTTATGACAAAAAAATAGTTGGTCTGCCGCCCCTGCTGTCTCATGTCTATCAGTCATGAAATCTGTGAAAATCAGTTTAAAGGGACCCTTCATAGCCCATCTTTGATGCATTCCCCCTCTTTCCATATATGTATAATGAGTAGTGATAGTCCACTGCTGTGGGTCATTTAGTCCACTCTCATGGTCTCCAGAAATGTATGAGCTATAAAATTGACAGTTCAGCATTTGTCCTGTAAAGAACAGAATAGATTTAGTAAACTTATCGATCAGTTAGTTATTTATTAGTTTTTCTTCTCTCAATTCCATTAATTAATTTAACACCTGGTAAGTGTCCACCTTATTTCCTTACCTTCCTCTGTAGGAGAGGTTCCTGGATGATAAAACTCAAATTAATGGAATACACTTTTTTAGAAACAATTTTGCATTCAACACAAATTTTAATTAAGGGGATACCCTTTACTTCAAGTAATGAAACGCTTATGTGAGAGCATTGCAATTAAAAATTAGTTTTCTGTTTACCATCCTCAGAAGAATGGCTGACTTTAATGATTTAACAAGACTTTAAAGCAGATGATTAGAAGTGTGGCTCTGATGACCTGACACCTGGATACTGTGTTGCCCTTTCTCATGATCACTATTTGTGAATCCCCCCAATCTTCTACCTGCTAAGTCCATTTGAATTAATTTTTTTGTAGTTAACCACAAAGTCCATTGGAAATATAGGTTTTGTATATTTTAATACTTGAATAAGATTTAAATTTGATGCTTGATCAGTGTTGTGTATTGATGATTTCGGAACCTCCGGGGAAAGCTTTGTATATTCCACCCTGGATATCAGAAAAGGGGTAGTACAGGTGGCTCTAGGGAATCCAGGGTTGTTCAAATTCACTAGAGTTCTATTTGGACATCATGGGGGTCCTGTAACTATTCAGAGTATGATGGAACGAAAGCTGTGTATTCTGGAGCGTATCTCCAAAGATGGGGTCATTTTCTGTAATGAATGGCGGTCATATCTCAATGCCCACAAGCAGTGCTGACAGCTTGTGACAGGCTAGGTTGGCAGTGAACAACAAAATGTTAAATTGTGTACATCTGAAATGCATTATTTGGGGTATTCAGGTATTGGGGATTCTAACAGTATGATTAGACTTTAGTTGAACAATGGCGATGTCGGAGCATAAAAGTAGGACTGGGCTTCCTAACTTTCCTTAAAGGAGGTTCATCCTGAAAATTGAGCATAAAGCCACCCCTCTAACTGGCTAAAAAAGGGCAGAAATAACCACAGCATTGACATGTCCAATGATTGTAAACAGTTCTTCTCTGACTTGACAATCACTTTGACATCATACGTGCTCTGAGGGAAATTTAGATTTTCTAAAGAGTTCATTCTGCAGATGTTCCGACTGCATTTGGTTTGTGGGCTGTTCTCTCAGAGTTTTGATACAGAACAACATCCGTCATGTTTCTGGGCAGGAAATTGCTTCCCAGGGAGTGTTATTACTTGACCAAGAAAAAATAATGTCTGACAATTAAGTGGGCAATGAAGGTGCCCCGCTATTACTTGTGGGGTTTCATACTCTGGTATCCCGACGGGTGCTCGACTACTTCCCAAGTGTGCTGGTGCTAAAATGCTGTTAAAATTGGAAGCAATTGGTAGTCTGCTGCCACTTCAACTGTATGTTCACAGGCTCACCACGGCATTTGTCATGCCATGGTTGATCAGGGAACATTTAAAACTGTCTCTGACCTGGCTGTGCTCCGTTCTGTAGTATTTCCTCCAGAATGAACTTGAATGATGAAGGTGCCCTATCTCTTCTTTTAATCTGAAGAGGGAGCTAATGCAAGATGACTGTCAACATCACTGCTGATGTGACAGCTCCATTTGGTAAATGCTTAGAATGTTCCAGTCTTCACAATAAAGTGATTTTCCCCAGTAACCTGGACTTACCTCCTTCTCTCTTGCACAAGTCTGTGACCCACATCACTATATATATATATCTATATATATCATCTATACTAAAAAAAAGCCCTCACTCACTGACTCATCCTAATTCTCCAAGTTCCCGTGTGGGGGGAGAGGCTGAATTGGCAGGCTCATTCCTTACAGCACTCAAGTTGGGCAGGGTTCATTTCGAAATTCTACCTAATGGTCAACTGGAACCTATTTTTCTCCATATACCCTTTAAAGGGGTTCAGCTCGATGGCCCGGGGGGGGTTTCGTGTGCATCATCCGCCTCCCCGTAATCCATGAACTGACTTGGCGCAATGCGTAGACAACAAAGGGAAAAGCTCAAAAGCGCTGAAAACGCCCTTATACAATTGAGAAGGCGGCGAAACAATAAAAAGCGGCGAGTGACACATACAAGCATATTCATGGGAGCTACTGCGGAAGAAAGCAGTGTAAACCGTAAGTTTAAATTAAGTTTATAGACCGCTCCCCCTGCGTTTGTCATGCACGTGGCATACAAGCATATTCATGACTGCAGCTACTTTGGAAACAAAGCACGGTGTAAACCCAAAGTTTAAATTAGGTTCATAGACAGGCTGCGCTGGCGTTTTTCATACCCATGACTAATCCGGGGTACAAGGTTAATGAGAGGGCGCGGGGTATAAGCGAGGTTTTTATCACTTTGAACTAAGTTAAAATTGCTGGTGAAGGGCTGTGCTTATGCAAATTCTGAGACACTGTGTTTATGGGGGGACTGACAGTTGAGGCAGGTGAGGGGTGATGTCTCCTCTCCCTCCCATTCCTCATTAACTCTGGCTGAGCTCCAGGCTAAAGTGGTCTTCGAACAACTTTGTCCGCGCACCAAATACTCACAGAAAAATCCACAAGTTAATACACACGCTGTCTCTAGAGTTTCTCCACCTCTGAATCCTCCCGGCACTACACAATGGTTTTGACAAATCATTTACGTTATTTTTAAAATGCTTCCTTTTCTTAGCACAAGCACAGCTGAGAAGCTTGATGCATGTGCTCCATACGTTAAAATAACGCAATTAATCCACTTCATTCAAGCAAAGGGAACTTCTCTCAATGCATGATTTCCTGGTACTGATTACATTGTGCCATCAGACTACAAAAATATAAGAGTCGGAAGGCGTTGCTAGGACTGATTGTAGAAAATTTTTTCAAAAGACTACCGCGGAAGCCTTAAAAGCGTGGTTTCTGCAAACTGTGCAAAAGGAGTTTGCATAACCCCGAGGCACTTCAACCTATGGTACCATCTAAATCAAAACATGTTTCAGCAAACACAGAAACCGTGTATCTGTTTGCACCCAAGTACAGTTTGAGTACCAACAAAGGGTCAGCAGCCCAAAAAGATGAAATATGCTTCAGGACAAAATTGGGTTAAATCACTCGGTCAAACTTACAATTCTCTTAAAAGGTTGCTTTGGACTGTAGACCACTAACAGTGCTGGAAGATAGGGGTTAGAAAATGTGCTACAGTTGGGGCAGGTCATCAACTTTTCAACTGCCATGCCGAGAGACTATTTCAGTAAATTCAACAGCTTTATGACACTGAAAAGCAAGCAAAAATTTGATGCATTACAGAAGAGGACTTTTTGGCTCTTATGGGATCATTGGACTTCCTTTACCGTTAGTAATTTAATTTCATCTAATTACAAAAAGTTCAGTGATCACACTGTTTTAGCCTAATGTAAAATAATTTTGCTAAGGTTACTCAATTTTAAAGGTGAAGCTGGGCAAATTCCTTTTATGTTTCTCCTTATTTTTTAAAGGGGAAAAACTGCACTTTATGTTGAAATTTTTCTTATTATTATTTAAAGACAATACCATTCTGAACATGTACTTAAAATTTCTTAGAATACCACTTTATTTTTAAGGCTGCCCAATTTTAGCCACGGATGATGATTCTGATTTAAATTGAAATGCAGTTTAAATGCATTTTTCAGAAATTAAAAAGCTTGAGTTTACAATATTCATTCCATGTCTATTATTTGATTCTGTTTGCCTAAAACCCTTTTAAATTAAAAACATTTGTCTTTGGGGCAATTCATTGGGTTACTGCGAAAGAATCAAGATTAATTCATTACAAACCTCTAATTAATTAGATTAATTTTTAATGAAGTCCCCCTAAATATATATATATATATATATATATATATATATATATATGTGGATATGTATATATATGTGATATACAGTATGTACATATGTATATATATTGTATATATGTATATGTATATGCATATATATTATATATATGTGTGTGTGTGTATGTATATACAGTGGAACCTCGGTTTGAGTAACTTGGTTTGAGTGTTTTGCAAAACGAGCAAAAATTTTTTAAAAAATTTTGACTTGATAAGCGAGCAATGTCTTTAATCGAGTAGGGATGGATACACCTTTCTGCTGGCGCCATGTGATCAACTGGGCTGATGGGTTTTTTCTCTCTCCTTATCTTGCTAAGCTTGCCCAGCGTTTTCTCTCTCTCTCTCCTTATTTCGGGTGCAGGCCACTCTCTCTCTCTCTCTCTCTCCTTATCTGGGTCACCCCTCACATCTCTCTCTCTCTCTCTCTCCTTATCTCGCTCAGCTCACCCAAGCGTCTCTCTCTCTCTCTCTCTCTGGCAATGTCTCCTATTCTCCGTCCTGAGTCTTTTGTGCCTCCATGATAGCATCCTGCAGTATACTTTTCCTACAACATTGTGACTGTGTGTGTGTGCACTGTAATCGGAGTCCCCATCTTGCTCCATAAAACACAAAAGCTGAGTCTCAGTCTTTAACACCAGCTTTATTCAGCTTAAAACAACAAGCGCTGTTATTTATTGTAGTGGGATCTTTATAATGTTCCTTTTATAACCCATTGGCGACGGTAAAAAGCATGTCTGCAATCTTTTGGAAACTTGCTTACCGGTGAACTGCTACGGCTGGGAGACTGCGATTGCTTTGGGGCGGCTCTTCGGTGTGTCCGTTGGGGGGAATCCCATGAGTTTAGAAGCTCACAACAGCCATGATTCTTTTTAAAGGTAAGAGTGCAGGTTAATTTGTATTATGTATTTTACTTTATATTTTGTATTAATCATTTTATATGAATAATTTTGGGTTGTGAACAGATCATCTGAAGTTTCCATTATTTCTTATAAATAGGCTTTGATATCGAGTGCTTTGGATTGCGACACGTTTCGGAATAATTATGCTCTGCATAACCGAGGTTATTT
>NW_024385107.1:0-3067 GCF_016835505.1 Polypterus senegalus
CTCACTCATTACTCCTTTTACTAAAATTTTTTTCCCAACCCCCCTTTGGGGGGCTAAAATTTGGCGGTTTTTTCCCTTGCTTCCTTAAAGTTTGGGCGGGGTTTTTTTTCGAAATTCTACGCGTAATGGTCATAACTGGAAGCAGTTTTTTTCCATTTCTTAATAATGGGGTGGGGGGTTTGGGGTGACATCATCCGCCCCCCCCTTCCCCCAAATAAAAAAAGGGGCCCGGAAGAAACATGCAAATTAAATTGAGACGGGGGGAAAAAAAGGCGGGGTAATTTCCCCTATTCTGACTTTGCCCCGAGCAAAACATTAAAAATACCTTTTAATTGCAAGACGGGGTGGGTGGCGTTTGAATTTTGCCTGCCCATAAGCCCGTCCCTCCGGGGGAAACAAAGGGCCCCCCCACTAAATATTACGGGTTGGGACTGGCATGGGGAAAATGAGATGGTCAGGTGGGTTTTTGGGAAAAATCCCAAACCCCAAAAAAGTTTTAAGTGCAGGACTAAGGTAAAATTTAAAAAACCCGGACGCCGGGTGGCACCCCGCTGGGGAAAAATTTATCGGGTGCTCCGTGGGCGCGGGGCACGGGTAAAAGCAACAGTTCCGGCGAACAAAAAAGAAATTCACAATTGAAAAGGCGCAAAAAACCGTCTGGGGATATTCAATGCGCCCGTGGCGCACACGTTGGAAAAAAATCAATTGTCCACACCCTAAAAAAAAGGAAGAAGTGAAAAAACCTTACTGCCAAAAATTTTAAATTCCCCAAAAAAAAAACTGTTTTGGCAGTAAGAACGTTATTTTTAAAACCTTTTTTTTTAAAATTTTTTTAAACAAATACTTTTAAACCCGGGGAACAAAACTCCTCCAAATAAAAATTAAAAAAATAAATAAATATATACAGCAAAATTTTTTAAATTTAAAAAAAATATTATAATTTTTTATTTTTTAAAATGTTCCCCTTTTCTTTTTCTTTGATTTTTTGGGAAAAACCCCCTACCCCAAAAGGGTTTGGATGGGCGGTAAAAAATAAAAATAAAATATTAAATTATTATTTATTATTAATTTTATATTTTAAAATATATTTTTAATATTTATATATTATTAAATAATTAACCCAATTACCAATTTAGAATAATGGATTTGCTTTTTACCATCTTTTTATTGTTTTAAAGCCCAGTTTGAAAAGGGCCGGTAAAAAAAAAAACCAAAGGGTTTCCCCGAAAATGAAAGGCTTGGCCCCTTCCAGTTCCTTCCAAAGTTAATCAATTTGATTTTTTTTAAAAGGTTTTTTGGCCAAATGTAAAATTTTCAAAGGGGGAATTTTAAAACCTGGGGGCGGTAATTTTTCCCACCCTTTTTCATTTTTTAATTCTGAAATTTGTTTAATTAAAAAGGGGTATAGGGGGCCAAAAACACGGGTTTCCCTTAATAAAAGCGAAGTCCCCGGAAAACCCAAATTAAAATAAGAATTTGAAACCTTGGGGGAGGAAGGGGAAATTTGATTTAATAAAACGCAGGGGCACTGCCCCGTGGCCTGTTTCCGGGGGCTGGGGAAAATTAAAACCCGGGGCCGGCAAAAATGGGTTTCCCTAAATTCCGAAGGAAAATTTTGGGGGCCGCCGGGGGTTTGGGTTTTCCGGGAACTTCCGTCACTCCTTTGAACCTTGTCAAGTTTTGGAAAAGGACAATTTTGGGGAAACCCATTGATGGGCTAACAAAAAAATTTGGATTCCCCTCACGGGTTGGGCACCCCAGCCCTTTGGGGTCTCAAAAACCCCTTTGGGCAGGGGAAAAAGATGCCAGGCGCCCAGCTCTAAAATGACATATGAGCAAAGACAACTGAATGATTTGATTTGTTATTGCTGAAAAGAACACATTTCATTTATATTTCTAGGTTTTGTTATGCAGCATGTTCATATTTGAATTTGTATCATTTTGACAGGATATATTTTTATGGAGAGCAAAATCTTTTGGGATATTTAAAATCTAAGTTTATTTTTTATATAAAATTACATAAGAGTAAAGAAATGTGAATGTTTGTTCTTTTAACGCTTACTTTATTTCTAACTTGTATAATTTAGACAGGATAAATTTTATGGAGAGCAAAATATTATAAGTTGTTTAAGGTTTGAGTTGATTTATTCACTAATAATATTCCTGTCTGTTTTACCATTCCTACCAAAGATATTTCTGTCGACTAAATAAAAATTCCTTCTATTTAAAATTTAAATAGAACTTGAACAAATACTATAGTTCATAATATCCACGAGACTTGCACGTAAGAGCTGGAGTTATCCGTTTTAACAAGCAGCGTATTGCACTGATACGAAATAGCTGTGTGTGTATATATGTAGATATGTATGTATATATATGTTTATATATGTGTGTGTGTATGTATGTATATATATATATGTATGTGTGTGTGTATGTATGTATGTGTGTATGTATTTATGTGTGTGTATATATATGTATGTATATATATAGATATATATATGTATATATATATGTGTATATGTATAGATATGTATATATATATATATATATGTGTATGTATGTGTGTATATATATATATATATATATATGACAACAACACTCATCACTCACAACAGTGACAAAACAATTACATTGACAATCATGTTACGCTATTTTCAAAATGTTTCCTTTTCTTTTCATTGCTTCTTTAACACACTACTTCTCAGCTGAAGCATGGTATTTTACTAGTATATATATATTATGTGTGTGTGTGTGTGTTTTATGTGTGTGTATATATATGAAAAATATACTGCCGGTGAAAAGTTTTAAAACTCCTCATTTTTTTCATTTTGTGCGTATGTATGCATGTGTGTCCTATAAGCAGTAGCAGATTTTCAGAAGATATCTGGACTCAAAATTAATTGGAATAAAAGTGTGCGTTTTCCATTGAACTCTCTAGCACACAATACTAGATTGGACACCATCCCATTTATCATTGTAGATCACTTTAAATATCTAGGGATAGATATCACAAGCAAATATAAATAAGATCTTTAACAAAAGTTTGCTGTTTGCATGGAAAAAATGT